>NC_067150.1:19126550-19376550 GCF_903995435.1 Acomys russatus
ATGAGAAAATGCATTCCTGCCATTCTAGGATTAAAAACAAAAAACAGAAGATAGTGGCTTGGTTTGTGAAAACTGATGTTTATTTTGAGCCTGTAAAAAAGGCAGCTGCTGGGGGAGAATGCTGCAAGGGTCAAACTTCCCCGCAGTGGACGGTGCCACAGACAGCTAGTCCACTGTTAGGCCAATTCAGTGATGTGGGGTGATAAGCAAGGAACAGCCCATGCAAAGCAATAAATCTCCCTGGGAAGAAGCCTTTTATTTATGTAAAAAAAAATCTAGAAAGGAAATACATAAGTCTAAAGCCTGGTGCATTTACTATCAATAACTGAGTTTTCTCAAGACACTACATGAATTAATTGAGTGCTCACACTCGAAGGGCAGATGTTACCTCCAAACCGCTTCTCCCCCACTTAAGATTAGAGATCACAATGTTCCCAGTGAGAACCGAGATAGGTGTGCTGCTAAAGCAAATCTGCTCAAGAACAGCCAGACACGCCAGACACTGAAGCTCTACCTGTTCATGTACCATTTTGCAGACAATAAAACAAGAAAATGTTATTATGGCAGAAAAACGATCCAAATATGAAAGTTCTCGTATTTAATGCCAAACAGAACTCTGAGAGAGAGTTCTGATCCATCTGCCACCCCAGGTGTCTGTTCTACAGAAGTTGTCCCTAAGAAATATGCAATGAACTACGTACAAAGTGTTCTTATGTCTATCTAGCTATCGATTCATATTATTTGCATAAACATGCATATTTATAACCTACAAACATATGCTAGTGAAACAGTGTGCTTCTGGTAAACCTTTTCCATCCTCCTTACAGGATGTGACAAGGCTAAGTTGGTTATCAGCCAATACCTCCTATCCTGCATTTTGCAATGTTTATAAACACTTTTAACCAGTACAAAAGGAGACTTAAGATATTATTGGCATTTAGTGAAGAGAGACCAAGAACTTTTTTTTAACTTCATTTTTTGAGATTATAATTTCTCCCTTCCTTTTCCCCCTCTCCAAACCTTCCTGTATACTCCAACTTGATCTCAAATGCATGGCCTCTTTCGTCACTAATGTTGGGTACATACATACATGTAAATGCATACACATTCCTAAATACATAGATACAACCTGCTTAGTCTGTATAAAGTTACTTATATGCAGTTTTCAGGCTTGACCATGGTACTGGATAACCAATGGGTGTGCTTTTTCCTGAAGTGGACAATTTCTCCTGTTCATAGCGTTCCTTTAGTTGCCAACATTTTGGGTGGTGTTGACGCCTCTTAGTCTCCCCTCAAAGTCTGACATGTCTGTTGTTGTCCCTGCCCAGCTTGTGTTTTTCAGTCATGTTTAGAATTTATGGGCATATCTTCTGACATTCCTAGGTGATACAGTCTCAGGGCAAACTCCCTGTTGCTTTGGCTCTTACAATTTTTCTTCCCCCTCTTCACCAGTGATCCCTGAGCCTTAGGGTCAGGTGATGTACCATAGATGTATCCCTTGGGAGGAAGGTCCAGAGTTCTGCATTCTGATTGGTTGTGGTTTTCTTTAATAGTCTCTTGTCTGTTGCAAAGAGAGATCTTTTTGATTAGGAGTGAGAACTGTACTTCCCTGTAGGTATGTGGACTGATATTTAGAATGTAATTAGGGATTGTACTGGTTTAGTGAAGTGGCAGTTGCAGGTCCTCCTGCAAGAGCCATGACGTCATTAGGCCTGGGTAGTCGGTTAGGTTGCCAGCACCAGGAATGATTTTCCTCTAGTTGAGAGGGTCTTGAGGCCGATGAAAGAGCTGTTGATTGCTATCAAGGTGTGTGTGCCACTACTGTACCCTGCGGGTTATCTTGCATCCTGGTCATTGTTGTGGTTCACGGGTGTCATAACTGGGTAAGACTTCTGTTGCTTCCCTCCTTTGGAAGCTTGAATGGCATCTTCTGGTACCATGAAAGCTAATCCTGGGGAAAGAGGCATTCAGGTCAGTTCCAGCTCAGTGGCTTCTGGGTCCTGTGTCCCAAGTGCATGATGGCTTCAGCAATAAAGACTTACTTTCTACATCTGGGGGGCCAACCAAGGTCAATGCAAGTCAGTGATGTTTCAGGAGTTACTAGGACAATGCTGATCAACAACTCAAAAGAGAGCTTCTCACGCCTGATGTTGGGGTTTTTCTTGGAGGATCTTTGGCACTTGGAGGGAGCAATGTCAGCCAGATGGGAAAGTTTCACTTGAACTATATATGTATATTCATATACTGATTTATGTGTAGTATAACAATTCTTAAGTTAATAGTAAAATTCCTTGTAACTTTTTGAGAAATCCTTGTGGTTATGTTTCCGTATTTATCGCCCTCTCTTCTACCTAGTTAGAGCCATCCACTCTCCCCGATACCACTGCTTCCTTCATCAGATCATTTGCATCCTACCATTTTCCTCTCTATTGCTCCCCCGCCACCACACCCTATAATGGTAGTAGTACTCCACGGTGTATATGTGCCACACTTTTATCTGATGAAGGGCATTTAGGCAGCTTCCATTTTCTGTCTATTGGGAAGAGAGCAACAGTTGCTGTACTCACAATATGCGGCTGAGCAAGTATCTGTCAAAGGCCTTTGGGCAGATGCCAAGGAGCAGTATGGCTAGGTCACATGGTAGATTTATTTTTATCTTTTTGAGAAATCTCCACACTGGTTTCGAGAATGCACCAGTTTGTAATCTCACCAACAGTGAAAGATGGTACCCTTTGCCCCTCACTCTCTCCAGCGTTCGCTTGTTTGCTGTCAGTTGTCTCTTTATTGACTTTGCCATTGTGACTGGGATGATATGAAATCTCAAAGTTGTCTTGATTTGCATTTTCCTAATTGCTAGAAGTGATAGCACTTTAAAAGATATTTCTTAGCCATATTTTTTCTTCCTTTGAGAAGCAGGACCATTTTTTGAATGGGTCATTTGGGATTTTTGGGTTCTTTATATATTCTATATGTTAATCCTCTGTCAGATGCGTAGCTTGTAGAGATTCTCTCCCGCTCTGTGAACTTCCTCTTCACCTGGATGATTGTTTCTTTAGCTGTGCTAAAGCTTTTTAGTTTTATGAATCTTGCTTGTCAGTTGTTGACCTTAACTCTTGGACAATTGGAATCCTCTTCACTGTCTGTTTTCTTCTAATAGTTTCAGTGATTCTGGTTTTCTATTTTGCTCTTTGATCCATTTGGAGTTAGTTTTCATGCAGGGTGATAGATATAGATCTCATTTCATTCTTCTTTATGTAGACATTTAGTTTTCCCAGCTTTATTCTCGCCAGTGTATGTTTTGGTATCTCTATCAACTATTTAAAGACTGAAATTACACATGTTCATATTTGGTTCTTTGGTTGTTTTACTATTGGTCTAGTCTAGATGTCTGATTTTCTTTTTTGCTAATGCCATATTGTTTTTATTGCTATGAGTCTGTGAACCATCTTAAGATCTGGGATAGTAATCTCACCGGCATCGTTCTTTTTGCTCTGGATTGTTTTGGCTCCCCCGGGGTCTATTTTAGGTCCGTATAAATTTTAGGATAGTTTTTTTTTTCTATTTCTATGAAGAATGAGATGGGACTTTTGTCTTGAATTGCATTGAATATGTAAAAACCTTTAGATAGAATGGTCATTTTCACAATAATAATTCTAGCAATGGGACATCTTTTCACTTTCTAGTGCCTTTCTCTGTCTCTTCTATGATCTTGTTGAAAATCTAGTCTTTGCCACTGACTTGAAATTCTTCCTTCACATCTATGCCTATGATTCAAAGGCTTAGTGTTTTTATGGTGTTCTATGTTTCCTATATGTTCCCTTTCTGTGTTTTTTTTTTCATATCTCTTATTATTTGGTCTAGATCCTATATCTTCTACTTTATCCTTGAGTCCTCATATTCTTTCTTCTGATTGACTCATGGCACTTTTAAGTCTTTTTTTTTTTTTTTTTTTTTTTTTTTTTTTGTTTTCTAGTTCAGTTTCTGGGTTTTCAGTTCCACCTTCCTTTCAGCTTGTGTCCTCTTCAGTGTTTCTATCTATCATAAGATTCTGTTCTCAAGTCCTGGATTGTCTTCATCATTTCCATCAGTCTTATATTTGTGTTTCCTTGGGCAATGTCCATGTTTATTCTCCTTAGCTTCACTGGGCTGTTTCTTTGTGTCTTTGTTACTCTCATTTGAATTCTTTGATTGTTCTTCTAAAGTGTGTGTCCTGGAGCTCATCTAGTTAGTCCTCAGTGGGAAACATATCTACAGGAGAGGAAGGTTTTCAGGCAGGGATAATGGTTCGATGTTTTGTATTGTTTGTATGTTTCTTAATATTTTACTTTGTGTATGGGTACTATACCTGCATGCATGTATGTGCACCACATGTATGCCCAGTGCCCTTGAAGGCTAAGTTAAAGATGTTTGTGAACAGCCATATGGGTGCTGGGAGTCAAGCCTGCTTCCTCTGGAAGAGGAGCCAGTGCTTTCAACCACTGAGCAATTTCTCCAGTGCCATTGCTTTGACTTTTGCAATGCGATCTGGATATATGGACTTCTTTTTGTTAGTTCCAACATGGACATGGCACGTTGGGATAGAAGAGAGAATACAGGGGCAGGTAGGTCTGAAGATTGGAAATAACATAGATGGGACGAAGTCAGGTGAGCAGAAGGGACTGGGCTGGTGTCCAGAATGTGTGTCATGGACCAAACCTGGAGTGTAGAAGCAGATCTGACTGAGTGAAGAAGGTGGAGGTAGCATAGGAGGGCCTTGTGTGTTGGGGGTATGGGCAAATTGGCCATGGTGGAAGCCTAGAGCTGGATTGCAGCACAGGCAGGGGTGGTCAGATGAAACTGGAGCATGGAATGTGTTAGGTTGCGTGGATGGGCAGGTCAGGAAGATTCTCCCAGCTAGACCCTGGAGAAGAATATGCAGGAAACAGCTGGTTGAAAAGGTTGGGTGTCAGAAACACTTTAAAATGTATTGCTAGCCAAGAATAATCCAGACCCAAGCCACCAAGCCTGAGAGTCGTGATTCTTAATCTTTCTCTTCACCCTACCTTCTCTTGTGCTAGCCTGGTCTCCACAAGTCTGAGAGCTAGACCTTCAGTGAGAACAAGCAAGCAGTTCTGAATGTCAGTGGTTTCCTGGCTCTGCATGAGTCCTGTTCTTAGTGTCAAATGACTGAGTGCACTCTCTCTAACATAAACACTAAATGGATCTCTGAAAACATACCAAGTCATTAACAGTATTTCTAGAGAGCCAGGCAGCTACTCATGAGTGTGAAACAACTGGAGTGTTGCCTGACCATGGGATGGCAGGCATCACATGCCCCTCATGCACTGAAGACTTGGTTTCCAGCTGGGAGCATTCCTAAGGGGATGGTCATGTCATGAAGGTGTTAATTAACACCTTATTAATTAACACCTTATTAATCTTACCTCAGGCTCAGAAATAATGAAAGAGAGTGATCATGGATGAAAACTTCAGAAACCATAGCCAAGATTAATACTTTTTCTCTGAAGTTGTTTTCTCTGTGTTTTGTCACAGTGGTGCAAAGCTAACCTGTTCACCGAGGCAACTTTGCCACCACGGAGTCCCTCCTTTCTTTTACTGCTTACCTATGACGTGGCATTTGTGCAACTAGTTGCCAAAGAGCTCTGGGATTATAAGCGTGTAGCTGGGGTGTTGGGAACTATTTAGAGGAAATAGAATGAATAATATGGAAGCAAATGCTCAAATGATAATATCAGTGGCCACACAGAAAATTAATATCTACACACTCCAGGCCCGGCCTCCTTCAGTAAGTCCCACGCTGACATGGCAAAGCTGTGGCCCATGGCACCCTTTAACTTGGTGGCTCCTAGACTGAAAACCCAGGGAAATTAAAATGATTTACCCCAAGCCAAAGAGCTTAGATGCATGGGACATGGACTGTTTCTATCCTGTCCCGGTCTTGCCCTACAGTTATAAAGAGTTCTTCAGCCTCTCTTTATAGCAAATGGGCACCTTCACAGGCAGCCACAAGTGAACATAATGCAGAGATCAACAGACCATGGGAACGCAGCCCCAATGGACACATCTGTATCAGAGCTCCTGTATCTAGGACTTATGGACCACTACAGAAGAGGGGGAAGAAAGACTGTCATAGCCAGACTACCAGGAACTCTGCTGTCAATCAGTCTCTCCTAGAAATGACTGCATAAGCAAAACTGGAGCAATGGCAGTATCAATTGACAGGTTAATATGGAAGGGGGACATTTCTCAGGCCCAACTCCTAGCAAAACAAAACAAAACAAAAAACTACAGAAGATTGATGACTGCTAGAAGGAGAATTAGTTTCTCCCAGGAATGAGACTCCTTATTGGTTGTCTAATGCAGAGTATTCAGTCCTGAAGCCATATATACACAAACGGAAAAAACACACTTAGCAAGTTGAATATATGTGTGTGAGCATATGTATACATAAATATGTATATGTGTAGGTGATAATAATAAACAAAGAAAAATAGGCTATTAATTTGAGAATGGGGTGCACATCAGAGAGGTTTGAGAAAGAGTAGCTGGGAGGGGCTGGAGGGAGGAAAGTGATGTAATTCCATTTCAGGTTTTTAAAAAAGATTTCTTTGTAGAAACACATGTAGTCAGTGTCAAGGTCATGCATTCCACATACTGGCAAGTATATCAGCTATCCTGGCATGCCCATGAACAGATAGCCACTAGCTGTGCATCCGGGAATGAGGAAATACTACATAACATAACTCAGCCTAAAGATATTTTAGAAAATAGCCATACTAACAAGAGGACAAGTTCATGCCTTTGGACTTACTAGTCTTTTTTAAAATATATTTTACTAATTTATTCATATTACATCTCAATTGTTATCCCATCCCTTGTATCCTCCCATTCCTCCCTCCCTCCTATTTCCCCTTACTCCCCTCCCCTATGTCTGTGACTGAGGGGGACCTCCTCCCCCTGTATATGCTCATATGGTATCAAGTCTCTTCTTGGTAGCCTGCTATCCTTCCTCTGAGTGCCACCAGGCCTTCCCATCCAGAGCTCAGAGAAGAAGGCGAGCAACACAGAGGCGAGCCTTTCTAAAATGACTTATTAGTCTTGGTGTATGCACCACTCAGACTTTGCAGATCCATTAAGAAGGGAACATTTCTCAGTTCTGAGACTTCACACAGACACAGACCTAATAATATCAGCAGCAGCAAAATGGCACCGGCACTATGTACAGAGCACCTCCCTTGTGTCAGGCATTGGCTCAGTGATTAATTTGTTAGATAATTTGCAAGGCTTATACAAAAATCATGTCCAAGGTGATTGGTAAAGTGTGTGCTTAGCATTCACAAGGTCCTGGATAAAATTCCCAGCATGCAACACACACACACACACTCAAGTCAATGAACACATTGTTTTTTAATATTTTTATGTCAATGGGTATTTGCTTGCATGTGTATCTGTGAGCCATGTGTGTGTAATGCCCATAGAGGCCATAAAAAGGCATTAGACCCCTGAACTGAAGTTACAAACTGTTGTTAGCCACCGTATGACTGCTTGGAACCAAACCTGGGTCCCACGGAAAAGCAACAAGAGCTCTTAACCACTCACTTATCTGTCTCTCTAGACCAAACGCATTTTAAGAAATGTCTAAAGACACAGAAGATCCTTAGAATTAGTATAAAATTGGCAATGCTCTTTCTAGAAGTCCCACAATTGAAATTGTGTCCTGGCCATCACTGAAATTTTAGTCATTGTTTATATTACATTACACTATTAATACATTAGTGTATATTAATATATTGTATTATATTTTATATTCACTAGAAATAAATATTTTTGGATAGTATGAAGGAAGAGGGTACCAAACCTAGGTCTTGTCCATGTTAGACAAGCATTGGCTCACGGAGCTAAAGCATGCCTAGCAAAAAATAAATGTTTCTTAGACACTGGCATGGACATAGAACAGGCTTGGGGGTCAGAGATGGAGTACAACTCCATCCATTAAAGTTCCACTCATTTAGCCGTGCCTCCTTCTTTGTGCTGGCCAACCCTTTCCTAAGGTTGACCAGAGTGCCAACCACTGATCTCATTAACATACAAAAGACATTTTCATTACCCCCAGAGCCTTCAGAGGTCTTCTGTGACCTCTAAACTTGGGTCTTAAGTCAAAACAAAATTGCTCCATTGGCTCTGATTACGTGAAAACTCACAGGACTTCTAGAACTGAGGTAGAGGGGCGAGGCAAATATTTTTTTACTGTGCTGCTTACTATATGGATACTATTAAGCATATAAACATTTCTGCAGTAAACCAGTGACTGATCCTCAAGCACCATAAAGAATAAGTAGACTTAGGCTTGGGTTCAGACTGGGTCTCACAGACTTCTGAAGACAGGGAGAAAGGCAACATAACCCCATCCTTTAGACATGACACAGCAGATGTGATCACAGCTCACAATATTTGTCATTATTTGTACCAGAGCATCTAATTCCTCTCATCACAGAAGATTGGGTAGAGAATATGTGCATTGAGAGACAGAGAGACTGAATATATTAAATGTATGCAATGTCCCCTCCTCAGGGAATTCCAGGATTGTAAGGCTTAGAGACACCTCCTTCCTTAGAGATGTCCCAGGGGAAGGCTTGGCAGCCTGTTGGCAGCATCCTTGTATGACTGAGAAATGTCTAAGGCTTCAGTTTCCAGCTCTGACATAGATCCATTAGGAAGGCCGAAACCCACTCAGACCCACATCACATCACCCCTATGCAATTCATTGGAGTCGGGTTGGCAAACGGAACAATTATCACATGCTGTGTCTCGCGCTAAAAACTGCGCACATGCACTTGGAGCCATTCTTTTCCTCTCTGACAAATAAACCTTAATAGTCACTTCAGTAATTTGACAGCTGCCAAATGACTTGTGATACAATTTTATGTTTCACAGATCTGAGGATTTTACATTAATATATGAAGCGTCATTCTTCATGGGTAATGGCTTATCCTTTTTACTTCATTCGGTCCAACCTCTCCCCCTTCCTTACGAACCTCTTCCCCACATCTCTGGTCTTTTGTTTGTTTGTGTCCCTCTGGGTTTGGCCAAGGTCATTGTGTGGTCTTTAGATTGTAACTCTCTGCTGTTGTCTGCTGTGTACATAGATGATTACACAACTGAGGACAGTGGAGACGCTTTCCCAGAGTCCATCAGTAGTCTATAATTCAGCAGAAAGGGCTACGGTCCCATGAAACCCTACCCCACCCACGACAATCTGCTGACAAGGCTTGTGTGGTCCTGCAAGTTCATGACTACATTGGCTGTGTCATCTCTAGAGGGTGGGACTATGTTGCCTTTCTCCCTATCTTCAGAACCTTATGTTCTCTCTGTTCCATAATGTCCCCTGTTCCATGGAGGGATTCGTATTAATGACTTATTTCGTGTTAGGTCCTCATCTGTCATTTTTTCCTCAGTGTCTTGGGCAGCCATCACTGTTTGCTTTCACTGTTGTTCACGACATACAGGAGCTTTTTTGGTTAGGGTTGAACAAGGTATTTGCGTAGACATTTAGAAGACCATTACATCTATTTAGCTAAATGTTCGTATACTGTTCCTCATAAGGGTCTGAGGCTTTTTTTTTTTTTTTTTTTTTTTTTTTTGGCCAGGTTCACAGCATTAGGAATAGGATCCTTTCTGTGGAGCAGTCTTCAGATACACTCAGAGAGCAGTTGGGTACCACCATAGCAGTTGTCTACTGCTCCATGCATGGGTACACCATGCCTGGCAGGTTGCTGCTGTAGTTTGTTGAGCTCACAGCTGGATGAGAGCCATGATGCCTTATCCCCATCCCCACCCCCAAGTACCTGTTTAGAACTTTCTGGAGCTTTGAAAGTGAATCTTAGATTTTTAACAGCTGTGCTCACTTGGTCCAGGTCAGAACTGGTCTGACAGGGGCCAAATTCAGGAGAAAAAGCCTGCCAAGATTTTGAACTGAATTCTCGTGCTCAGAAGACAAGAGAGAAAGGTGCTTTACTGGGCTGTGTTTTTCCAATCAGACATTCCTCCCTCCCAAGGGAGAGGCCAGGAAAGCCAGAGGAATTGCACAATAGAACCTCCTCACATGGAAGAGAACAGCAAGAATCAGCAGAAAATATTCTGTCCCTGACCAGGACACCAGGAGTGGACTAAAGCAGACACCACTCTCCTAGTCCTCAGCCATGCTTTTCTGACAAACCAGCCTGAGAAACAGCTCCCCCAAATAACCCACTGCTCTGATTCCTGAGAAGTCGAGATAGTGACTTCATCTCCTGCACAGAGCTTCAGTTTTACTAAAACAAAACGAAAGGCTACCTCCCTTCGAAAGAGTCAGTTTCCTGAGAGATGGCCAGAATAAGATGCTTCTAGGGATTTACGAGGTGCCGGGGCCTTTGCAGGAACACTTGTACCTCTCTCCAGCAATCTGAGGTTCAGCTGAATCAGCCCAGCCAAGGACACACAGCTCCACGGTGCCTAGAGCTGGAACATGGTTCTGTGGGTCCTGGAGCATCTGGTACAGTGACCATTCCTCCTATGGCACTTGCATAAGGACTTATCAAGAGCAGCTGCACAGCTTGGTCTTCATGGGGCTCTCCGAACAACTGGAGCAGGGACCTTCCCTGACTCTTATGCCTCCCTGTACATCTCGTTCTCCTTACTGGGCTACCATGTCTGGCCTCAGTGGGAGAGGATGTACCAAGTCCTGTAGTGACTTAATGTGCCAGGGCTAGTTGGTAGTCATGGGGAGAAACTTCCCCTAGAGGAGAGAACGGAGGAGGGTTGAGCAAGGTGAAGAGTGGGAGGAGAGGGGGGCTGAGATCAGGATGTAAAGTAAATAAATAAATTTTTAAAAAGAGTACCCACTGCTGATCAATGCAGATCTCTTGTTGTTCTGACTTTATTTTCTTGTCTGTAAAATGGAGACGATGCTTTCTTACATCGAAAAACCAGGACATTTAATCCTGGGATTGTAGAAATGGACAAATTTTAGAAAAAATAGGTCACATAAAATAGAAGAGATTATAAATGTTCCTGCAACCATTTGTGGAGCCTGTAAAATACAAATAAATGGCATGCTACCGCGTCCCATCTCACCCTGGAGAGGTCAGTGTCTTTGGAATTCTTCCCTTGCCGATGCCCAACCAGGCATTGGCTGACACACTTTCAGTGTAGCGCCTCGTCTTGAGGGTAAGGAAGCCCTCGCCTTCCAGCCAGCAGAAAGAGACCCAGCTGGTGTCCACCCTTCTCATTCCAGAAATAGCCATGTCTTCCCAGTGTGTTCTGGGTAGTGGTATAAGAATGCTGTAGTTTGACTTCAGCAGCAATTATCAGAGGAGAGCAGGCAGAGCTACTTAATTCCCCCACTTAGCCAACACTCTCCCTTGGCTGGCTGCCTGAGTCTAGAAAGAAGAAATATTTTAGGAAAGCCAGTGAGTCATTTTGTTTTCAAAATATATGCTGACAGGGGTCTGGAAACAAGAAACAGGAATTCAATTTGGGTCTAGGAACAAATACCATGTGATCCCCCAAACTCCCCTCACCCCATCCCCTGCTACATACCAGACACAGAGGAAGGCATGCTTCCCTTCCTCTGCCTGCCCCTCAGCCAGGAGGGAACCATTGTCCTCTGACTTTATTGCACAGGAGGAAGGGGCATTTGAAGAGGCCAAATGTTCTGCCATGGGTATGCAGGTACCAAGTAATAGGACTGGAGTCCAGAGACACGGTGTGTGTCTGAGGCCTGTGATGCCAGGGCACTTTGCTCAGCTGAATGACCAGCCAGATGAACAAAGAACAGAAACTGTCAAATGCCAGGACTTTACATTTTTCTCCTCAACGTGTCCATGGATATGACAATGTTCTGCATGGATGTTTAAAAAACCAGTAAAAGGCTTTTCCACCTCACCATGCACAGCTTTTTAAAACTCTTTTTAAAAAATAATTTATTTAGATTACATCCCAATTGTTATCCCCTCACTTGTATCTTCCCATTGTCCCCTCCCTCCCTCTTTCACCCTATTCCCCTCCCCTAGACCTGTGACAGAAGGAGACCTCCTCCGCCCACCATATGACCACAGCCTATCAGGTCTCACCCAGATGGCCTGCTTCCCCTTCCTCTGAGTGCCATCAGGCCTCCCCACCAAGGGGAAATGGTCAAATAGGGGGCACCAGAGTTCATGTCAGAGGCAGTCCCCACTCTCCCCACAACCATGGAGAATGAGCTGTCCATTGGATAGATCTGAATAGGGGGTCTAGGTTCGTTTCATGCACTGTCCTTGGTTGGTACAGCAGTTTGTGTAGGCCCCCCTTGGTCCAGATCCACCAGCCTTGATGGTCTTCTTGTGGGGCTCCTAGACCCTTTGGGTCCATCTACCTCCCCATTCTTCTATACCCTTCTTACCTGGCATGTAATCGAGAGTTGAGCAAATGTCCTTGTAGTGTGGTGGAGCATCTTTCTGGTATATGCCAAGGAGTAGAATAGCTGGGCCTTGAGGTAGCCTTATTCCCAGTTTTCTGACATAGCATCAGATAGATTTCCAAAGTGGTTTTACAAGTTTGCATTCCCACCACCAGCAATGAAGGAGTGTTCCCCTTTCTCCACATCCTTGCTAGCATGTGCTGTCACTTGAGGTTTTGTTTTTGTTTTTGTTTTTGTTTTTTTATCTTAGCCATCCTGGTGGGTGTAAGATGGCATCTCAGAGTAGTTTTGATTTGCATTTCTCTGATGAGCAAAGATGTTGAGCATTTCTTTAAGTGTTTCTCGGCCATTTGATATTCCTCTGTTGAGAATTCTCTGTTTAGCTCTGAACCCCATTTCTTAATTATGATATGTATTTTAGTGGTGTTTCATTTCTTGAATTCTTACTATAATTTGAATATTAGCCCTTTTCAGGGTTGGTAAAGGTATTTTCCCAGTCTGTAGGCTATTGCTTTGTTCTGTTGACAGTGTCCTTTGCCTTACAGAAGCTTTTCAGTTTCATGAGGTCCCACTAATTAATTCTTGACCTCAGAGCCTGGGCTGTTGGTGTTCTGTTCAGGAAGTTGTCTCCTGTGCCAATAAGTTCAAGGCTTCCCATTTTTTTCTTCTAATAGAGGTAATGTATCTGGTTTTAAGTTGAGGATTACCACTTGGACTTGAGTTTTGTGCATGGTGATAGATATGGATCTATTTTGATTTTTCTACATGTAGACATCCATTTAGACCAGCACCATTTGTTGAAGATGCTATCTTTTTTCCATTGTATGGATTTGGCTTCTTTGTTAAAAATCAAGTGTCTATAGGTGTGAGGATTTATTTCTGGGTCTTTGATTCAATTTCATTGATCAACCAGCCTATTTCTATGCCAATGCCATGCAGTTTTAATTACTGTTGCTCTGTAGTACATCTTAAGATCAGGGATGAAGATTTCTCTGAAAGATCTTTTATTGTACAAGATTGTTTTAGCTATTCTGGTTTTTTGTTTGTTTGTTTTTCCATATGAAATTGAGAATTGGTCTTTCAAGGTCTTTAAAAAATTGTGTAGGTATTTTGATAGGATTGCATACAGCTTTGAGCAAGACGTTTTAGAAACAAATACAACTATCCAACCTCCTCGATCCCATTCTGTTCTCAGTTGCTCAAGTGCTTGTACATATGATGATGCTGAAATGTGAAAGACTGACATGTCAGGGCATGTCAGCCACTTACCAGAGGGCATGTACCTGAACCAGTGCCCAGCCTTGCTGTTAAAACAATGCCCTCATGGGGAAAAAGCAGGCCCTAAAAGAGCAGCCACAGGTTCAGTGGTCCTGTCTCTGCAACCTCCAAACAATACCCCAACAACATTTTCCCTTGCTCGAGAAAAGTTAAATATTATTAGATGAAAGAATAATAGAGACAGAGAAAGAAGAGAATGAAACATTTTTGTAGGGAGACTGGAAACACAGGTGATAGCCAACTCCTTTTTGTAGGTAATGGTTTTGTTGTAGAATCCAAAGATTGTGTGATACAATCTTTCATTCATTCATAGATTGGATGGATGGATGGATGGATGGATGGATGGATGGATGGATAGATGGACAAAGAGGCAGACAGACAGACAGATGTCACATCGTTGGGTAGATGTCACATCCTTCTGCTATATGCTCGGCACTGGTGTGACACTTTACTGGCCTCATCTGGAGTGATGTTCTCATTCCAACCAATACTGTCCACAAACTGATATTTTTAGAGAGTCACAGAAAAATGAAAAAAGAATAAGAGCAAAAGAAGGAGGAGGAGGAGGAGGAGGTAAGAAACCAAATTCTGTTCATGTGTGTGTACATGTTCCACATATCATGTTAGGCATGCTACCGGCACCACAGCAGTTCTTATCACAGTTGCCATCCCGCGGACAGCAAACCGCAGCAATGATTATCCCACAGGCAAGGAAGCTGTCGCTCAGTTGTGAAACTCACCCATAGCCCACACTTTGACACTGATCAGCGGGAAAATAGAGGTCTATGAGGGCAAAGAAGAGGATCATTTGTTTTGTCCTGGAATAACAATATATTGGCAAAAAATTAGGGTTGTTTTATATTTTGGGGGTATCCACCTTCATTATGAACTTTGGTCCCAAGGTCACACATGTGTAAATCTGTAATACCAATTCAGGTCACTTCTCATCTATCAGTAGTTTTGAACTTTTAACTGAAGTCTAGCAAAGTCAAGCCCTGAGCCTAAAGTTCAATGCATCCCCACAGTGAATGCTCCCCAAGAACAGAACAGCACCCAAATTCTAGAGCCCCACGCCCATTTCCTTTTAATCACTTTCTCCTCAGCCATGCTTCTGACTAAATTCTAACATAATAAAGTTTGCCCACCTCTGAATTTTGTGCAAATGAAAACAAATAATATTTTGTGTGGCTCTTTTTGGTCGGCATCATTATTGATAAGATTCACACATATTGCTAAATGTGGTTTTAGATGATTCCTTTTCATTTTAGCACATTATTCCACGGTGTATGGATGTCTGTCATTTGTTATTATTCATTTGTTGTTCAATTAATACTTATTTATTCACCCTCCTGGGAACGCTGTTTGCATAGCTCCAGTTTTGAGCTATCATGCCCAGTGCTGTTGTGGGCATCCTAGTGTTTCTGTTGGTGAGCCTGTGCCAGTGCCAACTCAGGAAGGCAGGCATAAGATCAGACCCTGGCTATGCACATGCCCCCCTCCCATACCTTTTGAATTTCCCACTCGAAAAAACTCCAGTCACTTTCCCATAATCCATTTGTGGGATACTTGGTAAAAGAAACGGAGACATTGAAGCACTGGTTATCTGACAATCTTTAGTGCTGCCGTCCATGTCCCCTTTGACCCACTACTTCCTTAAAAACAAATCCCAAACTTGACTGCTTATTGAAATCCTGTGTGGGGAAGTAGGCCAAAATCAGTGAAGGTACAAGCTAGGCATGTGTAAATTGTGTGAAATTTGTAAAATAAAAACAAAAGCAATCCCAAGTGATAGGCAGCCAGCCTGCCCTTGGAGGTGTGGATCCTCTTGTGGATCTGTGATGGATGACAGAGAACAGGTCTCTGGATCATTTGTGTATGGTGAGCCATCAAAGTGTAACATATACGTCTCATGTGTAACATGAATCTAATCAAAATCTAGCTTCTGAAAAAGAAAATCTAGCTTCTGAACATTCTTGCTACAGCCTTACGTGCCCCAGTACAGTCTGTGGCCTGAGAGCAGCATGCCATTCCTGCTTGCTGTTGCCTGCTGTCTTAGAGCCAGTTAGTATTGCTGTGATGAATCACCATAAAGCACCTTGGGAAGGAATTGTTTATTTGGTTTACATATCCTGAATCACAGTTCACTGAGGGAAGTCAGGACAGGAACCCAAGCAAGGCAGGAAGCTGGAGGCAGGAGCTGATGCAGGGGCCATGGAGGGAGTGCTGTTTACTGGCTTACTCCACATGGCTTGCTCAGCCTGCTTTCTTATAGAACCCAGAACCATCAGCCCAGGGACCGCACCATTCACAATGGGCTGGACCCTTCCCCATCAGTCACTAGTTCAGAAAGTGCCTTACAGCCTGATCTTATGGAGGTATTCTCTCATTTGAGGTTCTCCCCTCTTAGTTAACTTTAGCTTGTGTCACATTGACTTGAAACTAGCCAGCACACCCACCTGTGTAGTACAGATGATACACACAGCCTGTCTGTCACTCACAGTCATTTCGAGGGAAATAGGCATGCTTACACTTTACCTGGAATTCCATGAAGTGTTTTAGTAAAATGAAACAATGCAAGGCACAGAGTTTGGATGACAAAAGACATGTGCAGATTACCTCAGTTAATACCCATATGCTTATGTTATGCTGAACATAAGGTTATCCTATAGAACGGGTAATAAGGTTCTACTTGCTTTTGTGGTTTGTCAGAGAGACCACTGATTTTAGTATGGCTTCAAAAGTAGGCAGGTCAAAGTGGTAGATGATAAAATACCAGATAAATTATAAACAATGTTGGAAATTTTTTTAAATGCTACTGAGGTACAAAACAAACTAAAAGATTAAAACTTGAAAACAAGGGAGAATAAGCTACTAATACATTTGACTGACATGAAAGCGACAGGGTTCAGGCAGCCTATCTGGGACCACATGAATGAACATGTCCTGCTGGGGGGTGGGAGGGTAACCTCATAGAAACCTATATTCATGTGTGTGTCTATTATGTGTGGCATTCATGTTGAGAAGTGGAAGGCACTGTTTTGGACACACACTTCCAGATCAGGCCTGTAACACTGTTATGTAATGTTTCTTCAAATCAGCATTTCTAATAAGTCCCTCAAGAACTAAGTCATGCAATAGACGGCCAATGGGCCTCTCTCACTAGAGGACATAACAGTTTGACAACAGGCTTTCGTCACTACCAGGGGAAGAAAATGCCATTGTGGACTTCCCCATATTCATGCTCTTAAAGACGTGGGGCAGGGTTGGGAGAAAGACTAGCAAATCAAGGCAGCTGAATTCTGTTTAGAAAAGGCAAAAACGTAGGGGTAAATAAGATACCAAGATAACTGCATTGCACCGAGATAGCTTATCCGTGCACTTGGCTCTCTGTACGCAGGAGTTCTATGTCCACGGCTTGGCTCAACTTTAGTTAGAAAGGATTTTTCAAATCGCATTTTAACTGAACATGTACACGTTTCTTTTGTCATTTTCCCTAAACAGCAGGATGTAACTACTCTTCCTACAGAACACATAGCTGTGCTGGGCATTATAAACAGTTTAGAGAGGATTTAATGTATATGAAAGGATGTTTGAGGTACATGCAAATACATTTTACACATATAACAAACATCTGAGGATTTTTTTGTGTGTCCTTGAGGGAGGGGCCTGAAAAAAAAATACGCTTAATACTGAATATTTGCTTCTGTGAAGTTTTGTTTCCTCAGTTTGCAATTCTTGTTGTTTTTCTACTCTTGTCATAGTAACTGTGGAACCTTCAATAATTTTGTAGGTATATTTTACTTGAGATCAATACAAACTATAAATTATGGTCAGAGGTTAACAGATCATTGTACAGAATTAAGAAAACCTAAGAGCACAACCAGGTGGCCTGAATCGAAGGTTCGGCTTTCACAAGCTGCCTCTGTGATTCTCAGCAAGCCTTCTGGTCTCTCATCGACAGACTGCAGGGCTCCCAGGAGCTGGATTTGCCTCTTCAGGATACAGCTGTCATTAGTGCTATGGCTCTATGACGTGGGCTTAGATCTGTGTCACACAGGGGACCTGTGTGCTACACTTTGTTGGTTCACCATACACAAATGATCCTGAGACCCGTTCTCTGTCACCCATCACAGATCTGGCTAGAGAGGTAGGGCTGTTTCTCAGACTCTTTAGCACTTACATGGAATGGCCATGTAAACACGTGCTGGACAATATCAAGATGGCTCCAGGAGAAACTTGCAGAAATGCAGGCTCCACTGTCTATCCTTTTACCCCTTTGTTCCTCTTTTATCTTTCTGTTTATGAGGCAGCCTTGAGCCTGAAGCAACAGCCTCAGTCTTTGACTACACATCTAAGGACTAAGGCTAATATATAAACTTCTATGAAAGAATAGAAGAAATGAAAAATGCTGAACATTCAAATACCTCATTGGACCATCCTTCCAGATCTGTTACTCTAAGCAAATGAATCTTTGTCTATTGGAAGCACTGTTGTGGGCTTTTATGGGATCTGCAAATGAATGCAGCCCTGATTAAACCACAAAGCCAATGAGTTCTTCTGGGACAGTAATGATTTTCAAACATATTTTATTACCTTTCCTGCCATGTCCAACCTGCACCCTGTGGCTCATGTGCAGCCCAACATGGCCATGAATGCTGCTCAACACAAAATTCTAAAATTATTTAAAATGTTAGGAAATTTGGGGGAGGGGTAACTCTTGTGCGGATCTCAGGAGGCAAATTTCACTATTGACAGTATCACGCAGTGGCTGCCAACTCAAAAGGTTAACCAGGACTGCAGGTTTAGAATGGATCGTCTTCTAGGACAGTCTCCATTGTGAGAGACTCCCCCTTGTTTAGAGGCCCTGTAACTCTCACTCAGCCCTCAGGACCCTGATCATCCCTGCTCCTCTTGGCCTTTCCAAGCAGAGCCCACAGCACCTCCCTCCAGGCACTGCTTGCTTCTGGCTCTGGTCCCTTAGCACTATTACCCTGTCTTGCATTCTCTCTTATCAAGCCTCCAGAGGATGGTCACAGTGTCTTCTCCATTTTGTTTACGTCACATGTATCTTTGAGCTTAGCACATATAGTCAGCACATTGTAGTTTAAATTTAATTAGTTCATTGTAGATAGACACAATTTATTATAGTATCTTAACCATTTGGTCAACTTAACATGAAAGTGGCTGTAAATTCAAGCCCCTGCCGACTGCCCTGTCCACGGGCTGTCATGCTGCATAGATCTATCCATGCTGCATAATGACCAGGCACCCTCACACCCATTACACACTTACTTCCACAAGCTGTTTCTTTCTAACTTAAAAATCCTTGTGGAATTCAGCATTCCTCCCACCTTTTATGATGTGTGAAATGGCAGTAGAGTTGGTCCTGGATTTGTTTGTTAATTTAAGGGAAATAGGAGGTGTTAAGATACTAAAAGTTAAGGGAATGGGAAAATGGGGAGCTTTTCACAACCAATTCTTGATAAACATTTATTGCACCCAGGAGGCATGCGTTTATGCCTTCCTGAGACAGCAGGCACCACCAGTGGAAGACAGAGTGGGATATTAATTCATCCCGATCAATTGATTTCCTCGGCATAACATAGGAAGAAGACATTCAGAGCTGCAGATCGTGTGTGTTTTGAAGGCAAGAACTATCCTGAAAGGGTCAAAAAAGTAATTGAGATGTAATATGATTGCATGAGATTACATTAGAGGCCACAATTATTCAGTTTATTACATTTTCCTATGAACCACTAAACTGCCCATCTATCTGGCAAATTGAAGCGTATTCACTTATGGTTAAGAATGTGCAGAATATTCCCATGTTAATGACCCTTACTCCGTGATGTTATGGTAAGTTTGCTTTCTCGAGGTCAGTGGTCCTGCCTTCAGACAGGAAGTGTGGTTGAGACAGAGTCTGGAAGAGCTCCGTAAGGAATTCAGACCTTTCCCCACACACCAATATTAAACTGGCTGCCTTTCTCTTGGAAGTTTAGTCTCCCTTTTCATTTAATACTTATGTAAATTTGCTTTAAAGAGAACTTCCTGCCATTAAAAAGTGTGTGTGTGTGTGTGTGTGTGTGTGTGTGTGTGTGTGTGTGTGTGTGTGTGTGTGTCCCCCTGCAAGGCACTAAGGCCAGTGCTTGATCTTGAATTTTTAAGAACTGAGACATTTTTTAAGGATGGGGGCCTAGCTCAGTTGTAAATGATATACCTACCTTCTTGATCTCCTGGATGCAGTAATCACATGACAACAAACAAAACAAAAGCCATTAAAAACTATAAAGTCCTAGAAAATACTGATACTAATATGAGGATTTTTGTTGTTAATAGTGATAATTATGATGAAAATGATCTTGTCAGGTGTCTATGTACCAAATTAGGTCCTTTTAAATAACATAGGGTATAACTCCCACACCCCCACAGCTCAGCAACAATGAACATAATACAAAGGAACAGGTTTTAGAGTTAGACTGGGCTGGGTACAAACTGCAGGGCTCCCACTTGTAACTTCTGTCATCCTTTTGTGCTTCTCTCTCTTCAGCCAGAAAGTTTCCAAGTGTCACAAGGGTGTACTATTAATACAGTGTTGGGGTTTTCTAAAGCTTACTATACTGTGAAGATGTCAATAGTCTATTCTGAAATGTTATTGGGTGGTTTTACATGTCCACTTGGCTAAGCTGAAGATGTCTTCCAAACCCTTCTGACTCAGGGTGTCCCAGGAGATTTTGTGTGAGAAGCAAGAATGGAGCAACAGACATTTGAGCTTCACAGTCAGGCTGTTGTCATAAGAACGTCACAGTAAAAGACTCTAAAAGCCCATCCACCCGTGAAAATAGTAATCCAAAAGCCCTCGGAGGGAATGCAAAGATAAGTGCCCACAGAAGAGGTAGGGGTGCCAACTCCCATTCAACTCACTGGCTTGTGCCGTGTGCATCCTGGGTTTCCTGTGGTGCTGTCCTCAGATGAGAGCTCTGTATGGCCGTGTGTTGTCTTGTGACTACTATCCAGCCTACCTGAGACCCTTAGTTGCATTCTTTGGGAAGAGAGTAAGTTCCCTTGATGATGATATCCTGACAGTTGGTGGCTTCCTTTCAACTCTTAGGAACCAGTAGATTTCTGATTGGATATTTTTTTTTCTCCTGAGTGAACTTTCCAAGCATTTTTTTCCAAAAATTTATTAGCTAGTTTTCAACTAGTACAATCTCACAATATAGTAAATCCAAGGGTCAGGCAGAATTATATATATTCAAATGTCAATTAATAGAAAATCATTTCTCTGTTTCTTTCTTTCTTTTGCTTGTTTGTTTTTGTTTTTGTTTTGTTTTGTTTTTTAGAGACAGGGTTTGTAGACCAGGCTGGCCTCAAACTCACAGCAATCTGACATCTGACTGCTTCTGCCTTTGAAGTGCTGGTGTTAAAGGCATGCACCACCACACTCAGCTTACTTATCCATTTCTTAAAAGATTTATTTGTAGTTGTGTGTGTGTGTGAGAGAGAGAGAGAGAGAGAGAGAGAGAGAGAGAGAGAGAGAGAGAGAGAGAGAGAGAGAGTCACATCTACCACATGTGTGCAGATACTCAAGAAGAGGGCATCAAATCTGCTGGAGCTGTGCCCTGGTGCTGCCTGCCATGGGCGCTAGGAACCAGGCATGCACTGTCTGGAAGAGCTGCCTCCACTTAGCCATATAGAAAGCACCTTGAGGAAGTGACTAGGATTAGGAAAGGGCATTGAAACCCACCTCTTGCTTTGCTCAGGGGAAAGATAGCCATTTCATGACAGGCATCCACCAAAAAGATCTGCTGCTGAGAACATGCGAAAGAGGGAACATGTCAGAAGAGGTGCAAAGGCAGAGCAGGGAGGGACACATCATGCTATGCTCAGACTCCAGGGATAAATGAATGCAATGATGCTGTGCATCTGAACACACACCACCCAAACCCTGGCAAGCAGCATCCCACTGTGCCCACTTCTCTTCCATCTGGGTGTCACCATATTTTATTTTCTTACTGGCAATCATAGAATTGCATTAGCGAAAGAAGAAAGAAATAGAATTTAAGTGAAATGTTGTGTGGATACCTTGAGTTAATTCCACTGTGGCTCTGGAGAAGGGAGATTCATGTTCAGTTTCCTGACAAACCCACATTGTAGATTTGAGTGAATAAAAAAAGGAAAAAGGCACAGCTGACTTCGGACTCCATGTGCTCCAACTACCCAGCTTACCTGAGCTGAGGGCAAGGCTCCACCTCCCCAGGGTGAACGGGCCTCTCCACCTTTCACTTTTTCTATCAGGAACAGTTCGGAGACACCTGGATCCCAAATGGCTGTAGACACATGGGAGTCTGAGGAAGCTGCCACCTGAGCCCTGAACACGGCAAATGGCTCAGCAGTGGATAGGAAATGTCTGGTAGTTAGCCTTCTGCAAGCCTGCTGGGACCCCAATGTCTAGAAATAGGCCTAATACCTGGGCCCCTTTCCAAATGGGTAATTGTGGAGATGGCATCCAGCAATGCCTAATGGCCCCACACCTCTTCCTTGCCATTTTCCTGGCCTCTTAAGATCCAAAGTCTTAGATTAATAGAAAGATGATTGTTGGTAAAGTCAACAAAAACTCATTCACAACCTCAGGAAACATACACTGAACATCTTCCATGTCCTGGTCATTGCCATAAACATCAGTGGATAAAAAGACAAGAGTCCCCTACATACCAGCAGGAAGAAGCATAGATTAAAAGGTAAACACAGGGTTGGTGAGACGGCTGAGTACGGTGTGCCTTAGGGTGACCCGATCCTGAGACAGGAGCATGAAAACCAGGATGATAGAGAGGGAAGTCCAGGATGCTGAGCAGAGGAAGTGTATGACGGAGGTACATTTGGAACTGGCCGCCAGTCAATGTCATGAGAAGCGAAGCTGGGATACGCATGCAGGAAGCACTTAGGAGCCAAAGAAGGGAGAGTGTGGCCTCGATTGGCTGGCAGCAACAGACTTGGCCATCATGGTCTGGCAATGGGTGCCAGGCTTAAAGGGTATGGTGGTTTAAAGAGGAGTAAGAGCTAAGCACAAACCTCAGGACTGACTCAAGGGTGTTTGCAATGCTGTGACTGATGCTAGCCGTCTCCCAGGCGTGAGGTGTTTGCAATGTTAGGACTGATGCTAGCCATCTCCCAGGCGTGATGCTTTAGGAAGGGGCTGGAAGGTTCCTTGCATCTGACTATTCCAGAGTCACCCTGTCCTATTGGATTTAGAACATCCTTTTATGGATATGCTAAGGCTCCCTATACCCCTTAGTAGTAACATTTCACAGCTGTGGTCAGCAGAAGCCAAGACTCCAGGTGAGAGAGAGTAGAGGACTGGATGAGATAAGGGCAAGAAAAAAAAGGCATCTTACAAAACTGTGTTTCTCAGTGAAAGTGGCCCAGTTCTCCCTCTCTCTCTCTCCCTCCCATCTTCCTGTCTCTCCTCCTCTCTTCCTCCCTTCTCTTTCTCTTTGTCTGTCTGTCTGTCTCCTTTCTCCCCCTCCTCTCATCCTCTTCTGTCTTCCACCCACCTCATTCCTCCTTCAGGGTCTCAGGGTCTCAGTGTATCCCAGGCTGGCCTCAAACTCACTACAGAGACAAAAATGACCTTGATCCTCCTGCTCCTCCCTCCTGAGTGCGAGAATTACCATGTACCAATCACTGCCGCCTGTTTTATGTGATGTTAAACATTAAAGCCAGGGCTTCCCACATGATGCTAAGAAAGTCCTGTACCGACAGAGCTACATTCCCAGCCCCAAGAATCTAAATCTTGACTGTAAACCACTATTAGCTGCCAGAATCCTAGCATTCTTGGGACTTAAAAGGCAAGAAGTAACAGTTTACTAATCAGCTGAGAGAAACCAGGCCAGAGGAGAAACGTGGCAAGATCCTCACAGACATAAGTGTGTCTGCTTGTCTGGCATGGAAACTCATTCTCTCTGGGTGGCCCAGAGTTAGGCTCACAGAAGAGAAGCATCCTTCCTGGCCTTTGCCTTGGCTTGGAACTTGTGCTCCACCAGGCCAGGGCCCTGGAGCTGACTCAGGGGCAAAGCCTTCCCAAATCACCCCACATGAAGAAAGCAGTGTTGAAAGATATGTATTGAGTTTCAGGAGACGGAGTTGTTTAGGTTCCAGGCCTAAACATTCTGCTATGAAATGTGTAAACTGTGGTGGAATTCAGCCGTGGTGTTTGTCGGGCCAAGGAGACAGCACACTCTCTCATAGCATAGCGCAGAAGCTGAGAGAAACACATAAACAGGCTGTTAGCCGATGTCAGGATAAGGGACTTTCCTTAGTATCTCTCTGCTGTTGAAAAATTAAAGCGCCCAGTGGAGAAACATATACGCATTTTGACTCAATAGCGGCATCAGCGAAGCAGTGGCTATGAAACATGTCCCTGGAAATTTAGCAAAAGAAAAAACCACCTCAGTTTTTGTTGTTGTCATCGTTTTATAATAAGATAAAATAAAAACTATCACACAGAAGTTGGACAAGGCAAACCAACAAAAGGAAAAAAGTCCAAGAGACAGCACAGGAATCAAAGACTTTCTCACATGGTAGAGTCCCATTAAAGTACTAAAAGGGAAACTATATAAAAAATGTGTGTGTGTGTGTGTGTGTGTGTGTGTTTGTGTAAACACAGAGGACCTAGTGCAGACCCCTGTAGGCCCTGTGCTTGCTATATCAGTCTCTATGAGTTCATATGAGCTTTGCTCAGTTGATTTAGAGGTTGTGGTTCTTTGAATAGGTTTGCCCGCCCCCTCCCCCCAATAGACTCATGTGTTTGAATGTTTGGCCCATAGGGAGTAGCACTTGTTGGGGGAGGTATGGCCTTGTTGGGGGAGGTATGGCCTTGTTGGGGGAGGTATGGCCTTGTTGGGGGAGGTATGGCCTTGCTGGAGGAAGTGTGTCACAGTGGTGGTGGGCAATGAGGTCTCAGATGCTCAAGATATGACCAGTGTGGCCCACAATCTCCTTCTTCTTGCCTGCAGATCCAGATGTAGAACTCTCAGCTCTTTTCTCCAGCACCATGCTTGCCTGGATGCTGCTATGCTTCCCACCATGATGATTATGGACAAAATCTCTGAAACTGTAAGTCATCCCAGTTAAATGTTTTTCTTTATGAGAATTGCTGTGGTCATGGTGTCTCCTCGTAGAAATAAAACTCTACGACAGAGGGCCATGTTCTCTTGGGGTCTTCCATCCTCTCTGGTTCCCATATTCCTTCTGACTCCTATGCCACTGGGTTCTCCCGAGCCCCAGCCAGGGTCTCCTCTTCCTCCTCCTCCTCTTCCTCCTCCTTCTTCTTCCTCTTCTTCCTCTTCTTCTTCTTCTTCTCTCTCTCTCTCTCTCTCTCTCTCTCTTTCTTTCTCTGTCTGCCAGTCTCTCTCTCTCTCTCTCTCTCTCTCTCTCTCTCTCTCTCTGTGTGTGTGTGTGTGTGTGTGTGTGTGTGTGTGTGTGTGTGTGATGACTGGCTGTGGGTCTCTGTACTTGTTCCCATCTGCAACAGGAGGAAGCCTTTCTAATAATGGCTGGATAAGGCACCAATTTATGAATATAGCAGAATACCATTAGGAGTCATTTTATTGTTACAATTTTTTAGACCAGTAGTATTTAGTGTTACCCTAAGTCTCTGGGCTATCTAGTCTCTCGTTCATGGTCACCAAAGCAATGTCAGCTATAAGTTCTTATGGTGCCTTCTGCCCACCTGTGGCATATAGTTTTGAGATGAAGATCTGGTGGATGCTGGTATCTCCCCAGCTAAAAGCTCAGCATGAAGCAGCTGACCTTCATTCTTTACCTCTTGAGCCATGGCAGTCTAGCTATTAACTCCGCTCCTTTACTGTACTAAAGGTGTTACAGGATTCTTCAGTCATTAACAGAGCAAAGGTCCCCCCCTTCTGTACACCTGTCTCTTTCAGCGTGGTTCCTGGTTGGTGTGATGGCCTCTGATCCCTAGTCCAGCTGTGACACTTCCTGAGCTTCCACTAAGTGACAGCCAGATGCTGTCCTAGGAGACCCTGGATGCAAGAGTAGACCAAAGCCTCACATTAGTTCAATAAGCATCTCTTAAGAACCCTCAGAGACGGATGCTGCATGTGATGCCTTCCCATGAAACCACCTTAAATCTCTAACTCTACACTGTGATTCCATCTCATATTAAAAATCTCAACATGACACCAATTTCTGGTGTTTTCTTTTAATAATAGGTAAGGCATGGGGCTTAAGACACCAAAGTTTCATAAAAGCCAACTAATGCCTGACTTTTACATTACTGTAAGTAGACAGAGTCGGCATTCACTTCCCATGGGACACAAAATGCCACGGCTTGCACAAATCTTGTTATTTCACAGAGGCTCCTCCTACTCTCACACCCAATTGAATTATTATAGAATTCTATACTAAATGCCTAAGCCTTTCACAAACCTCTGCCAACCTGCTTCCATCTAGCCACGCTACCCCACCATCTACCAATGCACAGACAGCTGTCCAGGCAAGTCACTGGAGGTTTTCATTCAGAGTATAATTTATGTGCCAACTCATAATATCTATCTTGAAAATATTTAAAAAGTCAATATAGCGAAAAGCTTTCCCTTGTCTCCTTCTTGAAATTCTTCTCCTGCTTAACCCAATTTTCTAAGTCACTTAGAGGCCTTTAAACAAAATGAAATCTTAATGATGGCTCTGCCATGAATAATTAATTGTTGGTGTACAATCATCTCAACAAAATCCATTCTCATTAGATTAGAAGTTTCCCCAAGATGCATGAGTTCATTATGGGCATTTTTACATCTTTCCTGTATCTTCCCTTCTTTCTTTTTCTTGCCTGTGTTTGTGATCTGTGATTCTATCACCCTGACAGCTTCTAAAGAGAAACAATTATAAGACAAAGACCTTGGAGAAGTGGGGAGTGCATTCCTACTTTGAAATATGGTGGCGTAGAGTAAACATGGAGGAAAGCTTAACTTGCTGTGGTAGGGGGTGGTGGTTTGTTCTTTCAGGAGGAGCACCAAAATATGTACAAACGGATTTGTTCACCCATTGGACCCCACACTCCATGTCTTCTGTCCTCTTGAGCAGAAAATTCTGCATATAAGAGAACATTATAAGAACAGAAGTTCTTGAGAATTCTTTTCAGATGACTCAGTGCAACATTACAGACATGATGTGAGACACTAGAGGTCATTTCCCACCCACTGAGCAGAGAGCTGGGCAGCTTAGCTGTTGCGGTGGCACTGCTGTCCACTTCCCTTAGCGACAGCGCCCTCACATTCTGCCTCAGTCCTTATAAGTAGGTTCAGATGTCCCCATAGATTGCAGATTGAATCCTATTAAATCTGTTTTAAATTTTAAAAAGCTAATCCAGAAGAAGAAAGGTCTCCTATAAAACTTCAAGCACATGTTGACATTTTTCTTTCTAAATGTGTTGCATGGCTTTCTTTGGAGACATGTAAGCTTCCACTCACACCACACAAGGCATTAACAACAGAACAAATAAATGATTCCACCCAAGAGCAGCATGGTGAGCTCATGAGTTTATTTTGCTTACTTACAGAAGCATAGGCGGCTACATGCCTGAAAAGCCCACCCCAGCAAGGGTGACGACTGAGAGAAGCTGTAAACTAAGTTCCTTACCCAACTTGCAGTCAGTTCCACTTAAGAGTCACATCTCCACAGTATGTACCACCTTGGAGAGGGACTTACGAATCTTGAACTTTCCATACTTCCTGGGCTTCCTAAGTTTCCTTAGCTTCCTAGGTCTTCTGAGTCTTCCTTCCCACTCCAGCAGGAAGTAATTCAATTCAGAGGAAGTAGCTACACAGTAAGGCATTTACACTGGAGTATAACTAGGGCACTGGTGTTTTTAAAAGTAATAGTATAGAAAACATCCAATATGGACTGAATGTGGCAATATTGAAGTTTTTTGCTTCGTCATGTAGCTATTATCCTATTACAGACACAACTTTGTATGCTGCTTTTGCTCATGCAGGCTCATTGTCATCTTTGCGGTTACATCATGATTTACTTGAAAAGCTGCCTGACACCCCGTGTGTAGGTGCGCTCCAGCCACCACTTTCCTCTCTCCACTTCTCACCACTATCGGTTATGTTGCAGGTGACCATCTTTCTGCATGACCTTTTATCCAGGCTTATGTTCCTAGGTTCAACTACCAAAACCAAAACTATCAAGAGAGACTGCTTCTTGTCATAGTTTGTGAAATAGTCCAAATGTGTGCTCCCACACATTCGTAGATGCACCAAGATAAAATAGGTCAGCTAATTCCATTCTACATACAGAAGAGAGTAGACCTAAGTGGGGTTTTTGTTGTTGTTGTTGTTTTGTTTTGTTTTGTTTTTTGTTTTCTTGTAAAATGTGTGGAGGAATGCTGAGTGGATGTAACATCTATCAATAAAGTGCTGTTTAGCCAATCAGCTGGGCAGAAGGCAGGAAGTGGAAGGTGGGGCTTCCTGGAGAGGAGGAGGTTTGGCAGTTGCAGAGAGACAGTTAGCTGGGGAAGAAGATGAAGGGAAGGATGGCCTCTGGAGCATCCTAGTAGCAAAGGCTTGGGGTATATGTATTATATATCAGTTTAGAGTAGTTTGTTTACCATAGTTTAGGAATAGATTTGTATTAGTATAGTTTCTGCCCGGAGCGTTGTGCTGACAGCTTTAAAGTATGTTTCAGACTCTGTGTCTTTATTTAGTATCCTAGGCTGAACCAATACATTTTTAATGTAACAAAAATGCACAAGACAAATGAGTGTTTGAAATGTAAAAAAAAATCTAAAGAATAGAAAAATTATACCCATATGTACATTGCTCAGTTTAATAAAGATGCCCAGCACAACTACCTCAGGAGATCATCATGTACATGCCTTGCTATAGTGTGGCAGTCACAGACACGTCATACAATCTCCTTGACTTAAAACACACACAAAGAACAAAATGTCATAATGAACCAATTGCTGTGTAAAAGCAATGCATGCTAATACTTTAAAAGTGCATGCAAACATTTATGCATCTCCTTTGAATGTGGGAGATACATTCCCAGAATGCGAATCAGAGAGATGTGTTTATGGGCTAGACAAAAGTGACTGTATTATCTCTGGAATGTGCATGGTTTATCTTAAGATAATACATAAGGGGGAAATACATCCGTGCAGTGAGGGCATGATGGTAAAGACCTACATCGGACTCCGAGTACTTGCATAAGGCTTTGTCTAGTGGTCTGCTGCACAAGTATGTAGGAAAACAGGCTAGAACTACTCAAGGGCAATCCTGGTAGCTATGACTCAAGAAGGCTGTGGTCACGTCAAGCTGCATTTACATGACTAATAAAACAAAGCGAGTATCATAATACCCTCCAATGAAAGTTCTATGGCTGTGCTTGCTCAGGACGTCCCATCTTTGCCCTGCCTGGTGTGCTGATGTGTGCTGATGCACCACCATCTACGTGATGAGATGATGCGGGAAGCACGGCAACAGGCACTGTGAGGATTAGGCTGTCACATAAGGGTCACTTGAGCACTAGCACTGCAATAACAAAACAGAGCACTGCACAGCTTAAACTTATGTCTTGCTCTCCTGGGGACTCTTCCATTTAATATTTTCAGTGTACAGTAACCCAAACCACAAAAGGTAGAACATACTATACACAGTCCACACAGGCTTGCCTTCACACCCTCAGTAGTAACTCAAGACCCTTACTCACTTCCATCTTATAATACTACCACCTTGGAGGGTTATTTTTTAATTCTCTCAAAATATGACAAATAAGAAAGGGCATAGAGAACTTACACCAATCTAATTGCCTTTTTCAAAATGGACACATCTCTGCTTTATTGGGAAGAAATGTTACAAGCTGTCATTTTTACCCTAAAGAAGCTGAAAATGCAGCCCTCCTCTTGCACAGGACTTCCCATCACACACAAGCATTGTCACAGTGCCCCCATGTCCCTAAGACAGAACCCATTCCTGCATCTTGTGTTAGGGCTCCCTAGCTTGCCTGCACAGTTTGTAAAAATATGGCTAAGAAGCACATATCTATGTAATAAAAAATATTAGCACTATTATAAAAGTGTGTCTCCCAAAACATAAGATAACAAGTTGTCTGAGAAGCCTGGCTTCCGTTTTTCTGAGGATTTACAAACCCTTTCAGTGCTATCACTGGGCAAGGCCATGAGTGAGCCTTGGAAACCATAGGCATCAACATGGGTCACTTAACACAATAGTAATTTGGGCAATTGACTGCATATCCATCAGCAGGAAGAAAACACTTTGTATTTTCTTATAAATTCACAGAAAATCCCGTCAGTCCTCAGAAGCTATTCAAAATGGATCCAAGCACCAAGGAGGGAGTAAGGATTTTAATAGTACATCTTCAATAAGTCAAGTGCTGGGAACATAGACTAGTTTCATGAAATCATTTCATCCCTGTGTATAAGTGTGGTCCTGAGACAGCATGTTGGAGTAGACAAGATTTAGTGTACAGTCTTCTATATCAGCCGCTGACAGTTGTCCTATCATCATGAGGAATCCTTTCAACTCTCCCCCATATAAATCTCCTGGTCTAGCCACTATGGAAATCACTATGGTGGTTCTTCGTGAAGCTAAGAATTGATCTACCTTAAGAACTGGCTACACCATTCTTGAGCATTCACCCCGAAGGCTCTACGTCCTAGAGATGCTTGTTCATCCATGCTCACTGCTGCTCTATTCACAATAGCCAGAAACTGGAAATAGTCTAGATGCTCACCAACTGACGAATGAGTAATGAAAATGTGGCACAATTACACAATGGGACATTATTCATCTGTTAATAAAAATGAAATTATGAAATTCACAGATAAATTGAAGTTAAAAAAAAAAAACTTCCTTAGTGAGGTAACACAGGCTCAAAAAGGCAAATGCTGCGTGTTTTATATGTAGCTGTCAGCATCTAAGTTTTAGCTATGTGTGCTGCAATCTATGTAACTATAGAGGGCAGGTATCTAGTAAGGGGCCGGTGTGAGAAGGAGGACTCACCACTCGCAAGGAAGAAGAAATAGAATATGGGGTTATGGAGAGATAAAGCGGAAAGTAGAATATGACGATTAAATGGGAAGAGGATGCGTCTCTGTTAGGGTTCCTGCTGCTGCAATGACACACCATGACCAAAAAGCTCATACTTTTATGTCCATGTTCATTATCAAAGTAAAGTCAGGACAGGAACTCAGACGGGGCAGGAACCTGGAGGCAGGACCTGATGCAGAGGCCATGGAGGAGCGTTTCTTACTGGCTTGTTTTCTGTTACTTAACTCAGCCTGCTTTCTTATAGAAGCCAGGACCATGAGCGCAGAGATGGAATCACCTACAGTGCAGCAGGCCCTCCCTTCCCTCATCAATAACTAAGAAAATGCGTTACAGCCAGACCTATGGAAGCATTTTCTCAATTAAGGTTCCCTCCTTTCAGAAAACTCCGGTTCGTGGGTAAAGCTGACATGAGACCAGCCAGCACAAGGTGGGAGAGCAAAGTAAAGGAGAAAATACAGCGGGGGGTTGGTGGGGGAGGAGGACAAGTAACACTAAGGGCTTTTTGAAGAAAACTTGCTGCATCAGAAACTCCTTAAATACATATACTAAAGAAATATAAATGAACTCACAAAATAATAGGAGAGACAATACCCCAACTAGACATCCTATGCTACCAAGCAAAACCTTCAGTTGAGTCATTGGCCAAAGGTGTTCCATGAAACTTCCTGCCAAATATCACAGGCTATTGCCAAAGCTCTTGGTTGCTCTCCACAACCTGATTGTAAGTCCCTAATTCTGAAGACAACCCTTACACCCTCTGCACATCACCAGAGAAGAAAAATAATCATCAGTATCACCCAACTATAAACACTGAACCCTACCTGCCTGCCTGTCTGCCTGCCTGCAAGATATACTGGTACATTAGTGGCACAAATGTTATGGAAGTAACCAACCACTTTGTTTTATTGGATTTAAGGCCCACTACATGAAATGAAACCCATACCTGAATTGCTAAACCTGAGACTAGATAGATCATAGGCCTATCAGAATGTCTAATACTATTATTCTGCCAAAGGAACATAGCAGGGGGAAAATGACTCCTAATGACATACATTTATGCCATAGACCAGTGCCTCACTCAATCCACATAAGAGATCCTTGCAAGTAAACAAGAATTAACACAGGGACTGACATTAGGACAGTGTGCAGAGAGAGAGAGAGATTTTGGAGTACTCAGCCCTAAATGAGATGTCTTCATCAAACCTGTTCCCTCAGTGGCCAACGGTCTATGCAGGAGAGGAAGTAGAAAGATTCTAAGAGCCATAAGTAATGAATGACTCCAAATAGTCTTCCAGACACAACAGGGGTGATACAACACATGAACTCACAGAGGCTGTGGAAACATGCACAAGAACTGCACAGGTTCAAGCTAGAGAGGGTCCTAGCACTGAGAGGGGGAAGTGGACATAGGGTCCCACCCTAGGCAAGAAGCTATTCACAATTGATACCCACCAGTAAAGGGAAATCAGTTTTCTCCAATGAAGTTTCACTGGGTATATCAACCACAGTTCAGGGCAGGCCCCCATGGTGAGGAGCAGTTGGCCAACACAAAATGAACTCAGTCGTGTTTTGGACTTTTTCACCTCATTTTGCTTCATATATATATATATACTTTTTTGTTTTATTGGTCTTTTGCTTTGATTTCCATTTTTGTGGGGTTTTTGTGGGAGGTTTTTGTTTTTTGGAGGGTTTTGTTTTTGTCTCTTGTGTTCTTACTTTGTTTTTTGAGAAACAGAACATAAAATTGGGTAGAGAGGAAGGTAGAGAGGATCTGGGAGGAGTTGAAAGAAGAAGAAAACATAATCAGAATATATTGTATGAAAAGATTTTCCCTAAAATACAATAAAAGAAAAAACTAACACCCCCCCCCAAAAACATGACACTTACATAATAAAACTGAGGAGAATATCTTTGAACACACAAAAAACCTCACACTCATTGTAAATAGTCTGTTTACAGATTTAATTCTCAGATATATTTCTTCTTCTTTCTTCTTCTTCTCCTTTTCTTCTTCCTTCTTCATATATATATATATTGTATTGTACACAGTGTTCTGCCTGCATGTAATGCCTGCAGGGCAGAAAAGGGCCCCAGATCTCATTATAGACTGTTGTGAGCCATCATGTGGTTGCTGGAAATTAAACTCAGGACCTTTGGAAGAACAGTTAGTGCTCTGAGCCAACTCTCCAGCCCTTCTTCTGTATTTTTAAGACAGGGTTTCCCTGTGTAGCCCTGGCCATGTTGGAACACGCTGTGTAGACCAGACTGGCCTTGAACTCAAGAGAGTTGCCTTCCTCTGCCTCCTAAGTGCTGGAATTAAAGACATGTACCACCACTGCCCAGCTGACATTCCTTTTATTCATTGCATTTTACATTATAGCTTCTTATATGCAAAATACAAAAGGAAAATACCATTTTCATATCACAAAAATGCTTGGCTTTTCAGTGTGAGACCATTACAAATTTTCCTAAAAAAAAAAAAAAAAAAAAAAAAAGACATCCTAACTGTAATAAAGGGGGCCTTTCTCCCCCAGCTCACTGCAGAAATGGCCAATCATAGTACTGCCAGGGAACACACAGATGATGCTGAAGCATTAGGGCATGAGGAAGTGCCCAGAAGAAAAAGCCCAGTGGTGGGGTACCCCAGTGGATGCAGGAGCCCTTTGAAAGATCTCCTACTGGAAAAAGGAATCAGGTTAAAACCCAAAGTATAAAATAAAGAGACAAGCTCCATGTAGAGTAATGTCTAATGCTTTAGGTAGACACACTACTCAGAGTGGGGCAAACCTACCTAGTTTGCTGCACAAAGCGCCCCTGTAGAAGGATGGGGGTGGAGTGGGGTGGGTGGGGGCTTGGGTGGGTGGGGGCTTCCCAGGAAAGAAACTGACTTCTTCAGTGAAGTAGTCAAAGTCAGCATCAATAGTGCTGAGCTGTGCTGATGACATGTGCCTCAAAATATGATGAAAGTAGCACTTTATTTCAGTAGTCTCCCTAAAGACACACAGCCCCAGTTAGTCATAGGGAAAATATCAGCCCAATTCAAAACGGAGGGATAATTCATAAAATATCTTGCTCATAACCCTGAACATGGACAAGTTCTTCCAAAACAAAATGGTCTAAGAGAGTTTTGAAGGTGTGAATAGACTGACTCATCAGGAAAAGGCAAACTTACCCAAACATGGAGAGGATTCTGGAACAAAAGTGGACATCTGTTCAAGACAAAGGGTGTCTAAGAATAACTATAGTTTTAAAATAATTTATCAAAATTGGTTTATTAGCTTCAACAAATGTCCCAAACTAAGGAAAGCTGGGGATAACAGGAGAAATGCTGAGTGGGTCACATGGGACTCTGTGTTAGCTCTGTAACTTCATTGTAACGTTTCTAAAACTTCTAAATGTGTGAGTGCAGATCTTAAGAGCTAAATAATGTCGCCAAAAACACCACTTAGCTATGAGACCATCTGGATTTAGATCTTTTAGTTTTAGGTAGTAATGATTAGATCCCTGTATTATGAAATTCAGAAAAAGATAAGCATCTCCCTAGAGAACAGCTAAGTGGGGCATAAGGGACAGGATGGCGTCTCATTAAGCAAATGCTTGGCCTGTGATTAGATGTGTGCTATTGCAGATCTGTCTATATTTAAATGACTCTTGCCTGGAAAACAGTGGTTCAGGTCCATCAGCAGGAACTGACTTTGGAGGTAAAGAGGTACACAGATGGCTACAGTGAGTAGCTAACTCCACAGAAAGCATTTCATTCCTGGTGTGCCCCCTTCCCAACCAGCACCTTTGACTCACCTGTATAAGGGTCATCCCTATTTTCTCTATATTTTTATGTTTACTTAAAATATTCCATAATCATGGAAAAATAAAACTTTATTATATTTATGTTACTTTCAAGTTTGAAATAATTTCAAAATTTAAAAAATATTACAAACAATATTGAAAAAATTCTTGTTTACCATTTGCCCATCTTTTCAAAATGCCAATATTGAAGCTGCCCATAGTACAATAATCAAAACCATGACAGGACCATTGAAGTGTCACTATTGGCTAAGCTGGGGGCTATATTCAGTTGCTGAGTTGTCACACAAACATCCTCCATCTGAAGTCTTGCTGCACTCAGCTGCCCTGGCTCCTTCCTCTCTCCAGTCACATGACTTTGATTCCTCCAAACTAGGGAAACCCCCAGAGTAGCTTCATTGAGCAGCCTTTGCAGTTATCGTTCCCAAGGCAACTGGAAGGGGCCTGATTCTTGCAGGAAGTATCTATAATTACCACCAAGCCCTAGAGCAGATGCAGAGTGGGAAAATGGTTGGTAGGATCAGGCCTGCACCACCTCTCAGATACCGCCACCCCTTACCCCACCCCACCCCTACCCTTGGCTTGTAGATAAAGGGACATTTTAAAATCTCTCCTCTTTGAATATATTCCACAGTGCCAAGCTTCTAGTCACCTAGATATTCCACTTTATTTACAAAACTCACTCAGGGCGTGAATGCCTAAGTTGACTCATTAGGGCTGGTTAGGACCAGGAGTAACTAACAACCATGGTCTCCAGCCTTGGAGTTTTACATCAAGACCACATTATCAAGGTCAAGAGTTTCCTCTCTTGCATGCTTTTTCATGCTAAGGTAAGGTAGCAGCCTCCTCATCAAGGTCCCCAAGAGATGAAGAAAACTATCAACAGTACCGATCATGTGTTGCTACATCACCACCTAGTGCTCAAAGTAACACAGTGCAGCCGTCAACCCCGCTGTTCTGCGCATGCCTGGGAGTAACCAGTTCACAGCCTTCAAGAAGCAAACAGGTTTTTTTTGGTTTTGTTTTGTTTTTCTAATTTTCCAGTGTAACAAACCAGATTCACCAGGGAAAAGCTCTGGAGTCTGCAGACTCCTTCTTTCCTTTCAGTAAGCTTAACACTTCCTTTTCATTTTCTACACACGCATGAGTGCTAAATCCATAGGTAGAAATCCCCTTTTCAGCCAAGACACCAGTGGCTCTCAACCTATGCGCAGGACCCCGCATGGTGGCACAGCAAATGCCCTGCACCTCAGATATTTACACTACAATTCGTAACAGTGGCAATACTATAGTTATGAAGTAAGCAGCAAAATAATTTTGTATCGGGGGGCCACCACAGCATGAGGAACTGAATTAAAGGGCCGCAGCATGAGGAAGATCGAGAAACATTGTTCTATATTTAGTTTTGGTGAACGAAATCCTCCATGCCAACCTGAAACAATCAGAGGATAGTTCATGAAAGGTATGAGATTTAGCAAAATTAGCCAATTTGATTTCCGGAGGCCACACTGTAAGTAGGAGCCGGAACTCTGACACCAATTGCCTCATCTTTGAACACTCCTCCTCTCCTTTCTTCCACATACTGTTGAGTCTGCCTCCTCTGACCCGCCCCCCCCCCCCAGGTCAGACAGAACCCTAATACCTTCAAAAGCAAGCCAGTTACCTAAGCAGGCTGTATGGTCTTAGCTGCTTCTTAGCAGAAAGCCTTCTTGTGTGCTGAGCAAACCAGCTGCTCCTCAGTTCTTCCTTGACTAATAGGTCTTCCTGGTTAGTGTTTTGTCAACTTGATACAAGCTAGTAATCTGGGAAGAGAAATCTCAACTGAGAAAATGCCTCAATCAGGCAAGTCTGTAGGCTGTTTTCTTGATTAGTGATGTAATCGGGAGCACCTAGAAAATTGTGGGCAGTGCCACCCTGCGCAGGTGACTTCGGGTGATATGAAAAAGCAAACTAGGGCTGGAGAGATGGTTCAAAGGTTAAGAGCACAATCTGTTCTTCCAAAGGTTCTGCGTTCAATTCCCAGCAACCACATGGTGGTTCACAAGCATCCACAATGAGCTCTGGTGCCCTCTTCTGGCCAAAGGCGTACATGTGGACAAAATACTGTATAAATAAATAAATCTTTTTTAAAAAGAAAGAAAGCAAACGAAGCAAGCCATGAGGAGCAAGCCAGAAGGCAGACCTCCTCCAGGATCCTGGCTTCAGTTCCTGATTCCAGCCTTGAGTTCCTGCCCTGACTTCCCCTCATGATGGACTATTGTGGAGGAAGGTCTTGAGCAGATGCAACAACTGACAATAAAGTGCTGTTTAGCCAATCAACTGGGCAGAAGGACAGGAAGTGGAAGGCGGGACTTCCTCGAAAGTGGGAGGAGCCGGGAGTTAACAGTTAACAGATGACACAAGAGTTGGGAGAAGCCACCAAAGTACCATCAAATTGGCAAGTGCTTGGCATGTATGAGGATTATGAGGATTAGTGTAATTTATTTTATTGTTAGATTAGTAGCAGTTTAGATTTTGCCCAGCATAGTGCTTATAGCCTTGAATTACATTTCAGTCTCTTTGTGTCAGTTATTGACTTCCTAAAACCGAACAGATACAATTTATTATAACAGACTACGTTGGACTGGAAGTTTTATGACAATATATATCCTTTCCTCCCCAAGCTGCTTTTGGTCACGAATTTTATCACAATAAAAACATAACTAGGGCAGCAAAAATGTGATATATGTTTGAACATCAGAATTGGTTTAAAAATATTCTAGCTAATTATTTTTACTGTTATGTAACTTGGAAAGGTGGCCCCATAACAGCCTCTTCTGTGCTTCTTCTGTGAGGATGGCTGGCTACCTATGCTCCATGGTCAGTGTGTGTGGGCGTTGGCATGCTGATTTTGTAGAGCGGATAACTTAAAAGGAGTCTGTATTCAGCAGTAGGGCTGGGAAGTAAGTGTTGACAAGATGACTTCCAAACTGTCCCCAAGACTGACCTCCAGGATATACTCGTCATGTGTAGAACAAGAACGGCTGCAACCTTGGGGAGTTGCTATAGGAAGAGACAGGTCTTCAGTAGGGCTGAAACCTCACTGCGGGGCAAAGCTTCTCTTTCCTAAGAGTTCTGACTAGGAAAGAAGTCTGGGAGTTCAACAACAGGACCCCCGAGTGAAGGCTCTGGGCTCTCTTGAAGAGGGCAACTCTGAGCAGGCTCCACAGAGGCCTTTAAGAAAAGGCTTGCACTGCTCTGTAACAGGAAGCACTGTCATGGATTCCTGTTCCATATAAATGTTCCTAAGCATTTGAATATGGAACATCCAAAGTGTAATGAATGTGTGAGAAATGAGACACAATAAATATGCTTTGTACCAGCCATACAGAAGGCTGCCACCACTTTGAGATTGCAAGGCTGGACCTTCTGCCAGTGGAGATGAGCTAGCTAGCCCCACTGGCTTCCCAGAGAACTTGCTAGTAAAGAACTCACTTAACAGAGCCTAGCCTGGTTCTACAGCTCCAGTGCCCCATTCCAGATTCAACTGACGCAAGGCTGCCTCACCACAGTCTAGTAAAATGTGAGGTGGAAATCAAGTCTTAACTATGAGGCAAAATTCAAAACAATAAAAATAAAAGACACTGCCATTGGACTACACAGCTGTCGCTCCAAAAATAGTCTATATCCCACTACCCTGATGTGTCTAATTTTAGTAATGACAGTGGAAGAGCCAGAGAAACTAGTATACTGAGCTATGGCATCACACTATGAAGCAAATGTCTTCAACTCTCCAGCCCTTTAACACTCTTTCCTTTTGCCCACACATAGAAAATCTTTCACTGGAGAACACCTAATCCTATCTGTCAAGTGTAAAAACTCCTTAGAAGCATCCTAGAAAACTTTATGCTGGTTGTCACTAGTTATCACTTGGCCTTCAGACCAATCTCTGAGCTTCTGTGTACTCTCTTTTGCTTTCTGAAAACCTTAAGCACCACAACTGTTTGGCACCAGATAGGCCCCTCCAAGACGCAGCTGACACCTGACTAGTTTTTGTTTTGTTTTGTTCTTTTTATTGTTGTTGTTGTTGTTGTTTTTTTAACCAAGACCCACTGAAAGTAAGGCTGACATAAGAAAATTAACTACATGGAGATAATAATTAAAAACAATAGCATACTTACAATTCCTAGAACCCATAGCTGTACCCCTCTCAAGGCAAATCTGGACAGCATCTTCCTTCTGAGGCTCTGCCTGGGCTGAGACAAGGTGGCTGCTCATTTCCTCCTGTAACACCCCCACAATAGTGCCCCCAAAACGTTGTCTCTAGCTCTCAACCAAAGGAGATAAACTTATCTAGAGTTTCAGTATCTCTACACTCTTCTCCCACTACCCTGTAGGTGCCCCAGGCTCCAACCCAATGAGCATTTCTGCTGGTGTCAGGTGGCCTGAAAACTAAGAGGTACCCTTTAGAATGGAAAAAGGCCAAAATGACCTGAAAGACAACCCTCCCAAAAACTTAAACATACTTTTGTAGGTAAATTAGTATTGAAGAACTTGAATAAATATCGCATAAGGCTGTTTATCATAATTGATTTATTTAAAAAATTACAGGGAGCAATTTCCAGCATATTTTATAAAAGTACTGCCATATCAAACATTTTGTATCACTTAATTCCAATGAAGAGCTGCCCTTTTTTTTTTTTTTTCTTTTAAGGTACTAATTCCAACTGATGGGACATGTGTCCTTAAAATAGAAAGTTTCCATCATTTATTCAAATGTCAAAATTAAGATTTTTGAGAAGTTTATTGCTTTATGGGTGGGCAAGATGCTACTAGCACATTTTAGGTAAATAGACTTTATTAAAAACTATGAGGTTGTTTCCGTTTAAAACTTTCAGGATAATTCACAGAAAATAGAGATATTTATTCAAAGTACACATTGAAGGGCTGGGCATCTAGCTATGAACATTTAAAGGTGTAGCAGCTCTTTAAAGAAACAACACACAGTGGTTCCGCTTGGCGCACTACACATAATTGAAATGAATAAAACTGGAAGACCAGTACTGTTATTCTATGTTCTGTTAGGATCTTTAAACAAACAAAACAAAAACATCACACACTTAGTAGTCCATTTGTGCTTAAAATATTCATATGCGTGAGAAGCTTAAAGAAAAGACCTCTGTACATGATCATCAAAACAAAGTTATACTTTTTTTTTTGAAATTGCACTGTTATTTAAAACATTTTCCTAAAGTCAAACCCTCCTTTGCAGCTGGCACAGTTTTTCAGGTCTAATTGGCAACTTGGGGAGGCCCCTCTGGTATTAGTGAAGTAAAAAAGGTGGTAATAAAAGACCAAGCCGATGCCATTAACCCAGGCCTCTGAACTGCACTGGCATCTTCACCTGCATCTTCCGCACTTTCATCTTCAAGTCCATCATCCATAAGGCGCTCCTTTCAAACAACATAAACACAGCCCTGAGTAATCAGTACGATACACAACAACCTATCATAGCAGAAGGGACAGCTAAATATGCTCTGTAGCAAGGACTCTATGTGTGTAGGTCTAATGGTAGATCCAGGGCCATCTGAAATCTTTGTGATGTCTAAAATTCATAAATAATTCTGCAGTATGCAAATAACTGCCAACACAGTAAATTCTCACCACAGGCATAATTTTATTTCTGGATTACTTTTAGAGGCTAATCCTTCCTGCTTATTCCAACATATGCTATGACTGACCCAGTATTTCATGCTAAGTCCCACAGATGAAACCACCACCATTGGGAAAAAAAAAAAAAAAAGAAAGAAACCACCACCGTTTCCACACTAGCTTTTCACTGTGGGCCTTCCACAGCTATTTATGGAACACTCAAGAGTCCATCACTGTTTCTGTCCCATATACGCCTAAGCTCTATGTACCGTTAAAATCTACACAAACTTCAATAACCTACCATTTCTTCAAGTTCTAGATTGTTTGCATTTTGCCCATCATTGTTAACTTCAACATTGTTGGGAGCCTGTTGCTGACCGCCTTCTTGCCTGAAAGGAAACCATCCAGCTTGGTGTCTGTTCGGTAAAAGAAAAAGAAAAGAAGCCACAAACACTTGTATTTGTAACAATAAAATAATGCCCCTCATTAAAATAAATAAATATATAAAAACTATTGGAGCTATTATAAATGATAAAAAACAAGTATCTTCCTTCAAGCCAGGGAATTTCTCAAGGTAATAACAGCAAAACAAAACAACTCAAATCTAAAAGCTTATCTTGGACATAACTGGCTCAGTGTGACACAATAAATCACAAATCCTTTGGGGCTTTTTAAAAAATGAAATATAACTAGGTATATTTCTTTGCATCTTAGAGAGAAGGAAAGGCCAGGAAAAACATCAATCTATTTATGAAAAGAGCGTGACCTATGTTTAAAGGATTTATTATAGATAAATATAACTTAAAAGAACACCCTTATGAAAGCATTTATCATATACTTGAGTTCTAAATAATTGGAAGTCTATGAATCATTGAATTAAAAACCTATATAAAATACTCTGCTTTTCAACAATTCTGATCAGTGTTCTTACATGGTAACTCCTGCCCATGCTTTTGGTCAGCATCAACATGATGGATACCTAAAGGCCAATATTAAAAAATCTTTCCTTCAACATTTCTAATTGACTCTGCTATGCCAGTGTCTGTGATAAACAGTCTCAAAAGATAATTAAAAGAAACCACAAACGGTTAATATCCATCACTCACAAATAAACCAGCAGCATGGCTCCCATCACCATGACAAACCGACTAAAGGAAGAGTAGAAGTACACGATGCTGAGGAGAACTGCGGCTCGCGAGAATGTGTACACCCAGTCTAGCCAGTCACGGTTGAAGTCTTCTTCGTTTAGCACTGGGCCCCCCTGTGCATTCATTTGAACATTCTCATTCATGGGCCCATTTTCTTGGGCCACTAAGTTAGGGGCTGGTGGAGGTTCTTCTCCAGGACCATGTGCCACATTCAGAGGCGGGGATGCAGCAGGCTGCTCTGGGCTGGCATGTGGTGTGGCCTGAGCTGTAACTGCAGCTTGACTGAAATAGTCACCAAAATATTTTTAAAACAACAACAACAACAGAAACAAACTTTTAACATACTATGAATTTTTTAATGTTTTAGTTATTATAAAATTTTTGTAATCATTATCTCAAGTACTGCACTCTTGCTCCATATTTCTTAGGAAGCAGTTTCCGGTGCATCTACAGAAAGGGAGTTCTGTTAGCCTGCCCATCTAAGCCCACATCAGAGAAGGGAAAGAAATACAAGTAACCAAATCTTTTAATTAATTACTTTTTTATTATTCTACATGTCAGAGCTACCAAATTCCTCTCAGGCCCCTCTTTGACATACTTATCTAAATATGGGTTTAAATATTAAATCAATCTTGGGAAAAAAAATACTTCTTAATCCCACCCCTGGTTTTTGGACACAACCATTTGAGGATCCCTGAAGAAGACTCATGACCTGAAAAGTAGTGATAATGTGAATGTTTAAGTCAGAACAGCTGGCAAGATGACCGCCACAGTGTGATCCCTGGAACTCACATGATGGAATAAGAGAAACAATCCTACAAGCTGCCTCTGCTTCCACATGTGTGATACAGTATGCATGCGCACACACTCACAAGTAAAAATAAAATGTAATTTTAGGAAATTTTACTTTTTTTAAGTCAGAAAAAGGGCTAGGTCTGTAACTCAGTTGGTACAGTGCCAACCTAGCATGCATAAAAGCCCAGGGCTCCATGCCTAGCACCACATCAAGCTGGGCATAGTAGCACACACATGCCTACAGTTCCAGCACTAGGGAGGTAGGAGCACTATGAGCAAAGTTCAAGGTCATCTTTGGCAAAAAATCCACTTTGAAGCCAACCCTAGCTACGTGAGACCCTGTCTCACAAAGAAAAATAAGGTTAGAATTAGTCTATATATTACAGGTCTCCCCCACCACCACCACCAATAGTAACATGGCTGGGATTTGCTTTTAAATTATAATAAGAATGGGGGAAGTTGTATAATAAGACTGACATGATTTTGTAAATACTGAAGCTGAAACATGGGTATACAGGGATTTGTTTTACTATTTTGTATTATGTATTTGTTTTATTATTAAGTATTTTAAATGCTTAAATTGCTAATTAAGTTAGTCAAGATAGCTGAAGAAAATTAAGGAAATGATGTTCCACAGGCTATAAATTCCTATTTAAACAAATGTCCTAGAAACCTTGTTTCTAAATAACGCCTTTGGTTTTAAAACATTTCTTATCCTGTGACCCCTCGGATACATACCTATTTCAAAGGTAAGAACCTAAGACTTAAAAATTAGATGGCACACACAGACACAGACACAACACGCACACTGTACACAGTAACTTGATTCAACAGTAAGCTAGAGGAAAGCCTCACTCATTTTACATGGTTCTCATGGAGGTCACAAACAGAACAAAAGGTGTAAAGCAGAGTACTAGGCACAAAGCCATCACTGAAAGATAGCTGTCACTATGACAACACAAAAGGTACAAATACCCTCCCTGAAGCCAGCTGTTATAAATGAACACTAGCATAAGAGGTTCTTAATGCAGATAAGCTTTGTAGAGGTATATATGTACATCTACATTTCCTCCTTTAGGCTGGAGGAAAGGAAGTCAGTAGACATTTGAAGCAGAAAGAAAGAAAGGAAGGAAGAATGAATTTGAGGCTACCCTGGTCTACACAGCGAGTCCAGAACAGAGAAACCCTGTCTCAAGAGACAGAGACAGACGGAGAGAGAGACAGAGAGACCGAGAGAGAGAGACTGGTTCAATAGCATGTAGAAGAGTTATTTGAAGTAGAATAAAGTTACAGTATGAGACAGAAAAGAAAGCTAATGTGAAGTAAAACATTTAAAATGAGAAAAAAGATCTGGCTAACTTTGGAAGCAAGATTCAAAGAAAGAACAGAAGCTCAGTTGTATCATTTCTGTAAGGTTCAGGAATGGAGGAAGCTAGAATTTACACGGCTAAGGCCAAGAACTTTCCTGACAACTAACAGGGTAAGCATCACTGACAAAGAAGTCAGAAGGAAAGGCACTGAAAGAAGGAAGGGGCCAAAGTTAGGTGTTCTGACCTCAGAGCAAACACCATTACCATAGGAGACCTCCCGAGGAAGCAGTGACACCAGCAGTACAGAAGGTGGAGAGCTGACAACTGCAGCCATGGAAGAAAGAGATCTAAGAGCACAGCCCAGAACAGATCCCTGGGTGTCAGCACACCCACAGTAGGCCGGTCAGTATCTGTCAAGCTGAGTGAGGAATGCTGTTGTTGAGAAGAAGGGGAGCAAGTGACGCACAGGAACGAGGAGGAGGAGGGCCATGCAAACCAGAAGAGGACACTAACAGCAACTGCTCAGTGCGGAATGAGTGGACAGGATGAGGGCGAATGGGAGAGCAAAGCAGAGACATGACCCAGTGATGAGACACCGAGTTCCTCGGGCCACAGTCAGGAACAAGTGTAGTGACCAAACGTGTTTGTCACACTGAGCCCTATACTTCCTATGGTCCCTTTAACTTTGAATTTTTGTCCCATGTAGATCTGCAGCCTTTCAGGGATACTCTTTTGGACTTCTGTATTAGGTTCTTTTTCTTTTTTTTTAAGTATCTGAGCTGGGTTCAGTGGCACACGCTGTAGTCCCAGCACTCGGGAGGCAGAGGCAGGCAAATCTCTGAGTTCAAGGCCAGCCTGGTCTACAAAGCAAGTCTAGGACAGCCAAGGAATCCTGTCTTGAAAAACAAAGCAAAAACAAACACAAAGTATCTGACTCCTGCTACATGGAATAAGGGGCCAGAAGAAGGGGCTAAGAGCAGGCTTTAGCTGATGTGAAACTGGGGGGGACGGGGGGGAGTGCTTTTTCCATTCACCAAGTAATTTAAAGTATTTTCTGAGTTTATAAATTCCTATTCCTACTCAATAATTTTGAACTAACCAAGTAATGATAGCAACAAATTCAATCCCAAATCAACCTAGTGTAAGAGAGAAAACAACGAACTCAGATAGACTTACTATTGCATATAATACTGATGAGCATACATCTGCTGCCACCACAGCATCTGCAGTGGGCTGAGAGCAGGGTACACTGGGAACCCAGGTGGCACACCTTGCCCAGGAAACTGGTGATCCATATTTCTGCAATAAAGAATAAATGAAGTCTTTTGATGTGTCAAAACTAAAAAAGAAAAAAAAAATTCCTTTGAACTGATTTGTGAACTGGAAGTCAACCACTGACAGAGTATTTTTCAATTTTACTGAAAACATACTGATTTTCAATATTCTTCAGATAAAACACTACATCTTAGCTAAGCTGGCCCTGGGCCCAAGTATATAGACAAAATAAGTCATGCACAAAATATGTAGCAAACATGAACAAAGCCAAGAATATCATGATTTTTAAGTATATTCTCTTTAAAAAGAAAAGCTATAAAATAAACTTCATGACATATTGTTTTGATAAATAAGTCATAGCCAAGTAATAAAATTTTATTAAAAATACAGCAGCTAAATAATTTAAAATACAAACATTTCAAGTGTAAAATGACCTTTAAAAGAACCAAGGGTGAAGAACATACCTCTGAATTTTTTTTAAGTTGAAATTCTATTAATTTAATAAAACTTGTAGAAAGTCATCATTTACTTTATGCTTCGGTGTCCCTAATTCTGAAATGGAATTATCTTTACAATGTTGTCACTCTGTATTCAGTAAACACCAGTGTTGTGATCTGAATGTAATTTGGCCCTGAGCTGGTGATGTTGTTTTAGAAAGTTGTGGGACCGTTAGAAGATGCAGTCTTGCTGGGAAAAGTGAGTTAAGGGCAGAGGGGCAGACCTTAAATAGCCCACAGCCCCACTTCCTGTACTTCTGTGCTTCCTGACCCGCTGTGGCCAGCTATCTCACACTTCGGCCACTGTGCCTTCCCCACCATGGACTGTGTGTCCTCAAACCAAGAGCCAACTACTAAACCCTTCCTCCCTCAAAGTTGCTTGCCAGATATTTGATCATAACCAAAAGTTGCAATTGATCACTTCACTTTTATTCCCTAGCCCTTAAATAAGGCTGTAACTCCAGAATATTTAATATAGGACTGCAATAAAGACTCCTAATGACACTCTGCTTTACTCATAGATCAGTGCCTTGCTCAGCCATCTTCAGAGCTTGCCCCCCAGAGTAGACGGGAACAAAAAGACCCACAACCAACTGTAGAGAGTGAGAGGCCTTGGAGCGCTCAACCCTAAATGTGATGTCTCCATCGAATTCCTCCCCTCAGAGCTCAGGGGACCTTGGGAAAAAGGAGGTAGAAACACTGTAAAAGCTAGTGGCGATGGAGCATACAAGGAAACATACCAGGACTGACACATGTATGAATTCAGACTGTGGCAGCAGGCACAGTCCCTACATGGTTCTAACCCAAATGGGCTTTAAAAAATAAATAAATAATAAAATAAAGAATCCTCCTCACCCTAGTATGAATGGCCAGCATTACAGAGATACACAGTATGACAATGAATGCTGGCATAGATTTGGTGACAGAGAAACACTTATATTTAGTGGGAACACAGACCAGTGCAGCCACTTTGGAAGTCTGTCTAGCAGTCCACGAAAGAAAGAAAGAAAGAAAGAAAGAAAGAAAGAAAGAAAGAAAGAAAGAGAGAGAAAGAAAGAGAAAATAGGAAGGAAGGAAGGAAGGAAGGAAGGAAGGAAGGAAGGAAGGAAGAAAAAAAGAAAGAAGGAGAACTGCCCTATGACCCAGCTACACTACTCATGGACTTATACCCAAAGAACTTCATATCCTACTACTGAGACTCTTACACAAAGTACAACTTTAAAAAATAAGAATTCAAACGGAACTACTCTGCAAGGATAGACAATGTCACTCACAGAAGACACGGGTTATTAAATGAACTCTTCAACATAAGCCATGAGATACCTCCCTATGAGTTATTACTCAAGGAAGAACAAGTCGTCTCCAAAACAACTCGTTATTGCCAATGCTCTTAATTCTCCACCATAACTACGTGATAAGGCCTTATTGTTTGAAGATACCACATAATTTGATTGCAGGATATACAGAAATCAATCTAAACTAACCAGAGACTTCATTCTTGCTTCAAGAAGGCACTACGCAGGCTGCTGCCCTGGACCCTGAATGCTACAACAGAGACCTGCCAGACAAGCTACGTATATGGGCACAATGAAGGCATGACTGTTATGGGGTAACTAACTGCCTTCTTATTGGACTTGAGACCTGTTTCACAGGAGGGAAGTCAGGCCCTTAAGTAGAACTTGCTATGGTTTGTTTGTTTGTTTTTGGATCATGCTGTCAAATTGCCTTCTGTGGTAGTTTGAATGAAAATAGTCCTCATTAAAAAAAAGAAAGAAAAGAAAAAGAAAATAGTCCTCATAGGATCATGTGTTTAAATGCTTAGCCATAGAGAATGGCACTATTAGGAGGTATGGCCTTGTTAGAGGAAGTTTGTCAATGAGCTTTGAGTTCTCCTATGCTCAATCTCCACCCAGTGTGGAATCCAGTCCCCTTCTGCTCCCTGTGGATCAAGATGCAGAACTCTGGGCTCCTCCAGCACCATGTTTGCCTGAATGCTGCCATGCTAATTTTTTTTACCTTGGTCAGGATGTCTCTTCACAGCAATAAAATTCTAACTTAGACATCTTCTAAGTATTTATGTTTGTGCCCATACGCCTGGGCCGCTCTTAACCATTTCTCTTTTCAGTCAATTCAGTCAAAGGAGAGATGGACAGTTGGTCCAAGTGCTGAGAGAGTAAAGTCTGACAGCTCCCTCTAGTTGGCACATCTATATTAACACAACACCAAGGCTCCAGGAACATCTTGAAAGAGGAGGTAGAAGGAATGTGAGAGCTGGGGTGACATCTGGGGCTCCTGTAAAATAATCTTCCGGACATGACACAGCTATAGTAATCATGATCTCACTGCAGCTGTGTTACTTGCACAAGACCAAGACTTTCACAAGAGCAACCCAACCAAAAGATCTCTAAGCGACACCCCTTAGAAGCTCCTGACAGTGAGAGTTGCTGGCGGGGAGGGAAACCATTCTTTCTTGAGGATGTAGCCACTGCTGGGCTTCCCTTGCTGTAGTGGATGGCCCTATACCCATGCATATATGGGCAGCACTAACTGAACTTAGTGAATTTTTCAAAAAGCAAAACAAATATATACATAAAGCTGTGGAAGAGGGGGTGCTGGGGAACATGAGGGTAAGTTACAGGAGACAAATTTTTGTATATGAAATTTTGAAAAAAAAAAGTTTAAATAACTTATCTATTCATTCAATCTACTACATATTGTTGTTACATAATATACTTAGCATTTAATATTCTTTGCTACTTTCTATAGGTGTTTTGTTGCTTTTTTTCAGGTTTTCACTTTCAGTAATTGCCTAATTTTATTTCTAGTTCATCTCTTTGTAAATAAAGCATGTGAAAATACTTGAAAAATAAGTGAGTTTCAAATGTATTTTAATAATAAAAAATATGCTACCATGAAAAAATCAAAAGTAAATGTTTTTGATGACTTTCAGAGGGCCCTAACTATGACCCATATTTTCACTTACCCTTGGATTACATATGGCAACTGATGACTCTGGGCTGGGTCAGCCTGTGCTTGTGGAAGGGTGCGCTGCCTCAATCCTTCTGAAGAACCAGCAACTAATGACAAACTCTCTTGACTGGGTGATGGGATTGTTGAATCTGAATGATCTGAATTCTACAAAAAAGCAAGCAAGAAAAAAAAAAGTAATTACATCTTGCTAAACATGTATTTATAAAATCCTTTTGCAGAGGGAACTGGGATCACTTAGATTTAAATAACTTAAATCACATTAAATAAAATATGTTTTATACCTTAATATTTTTAAAAGTTCACTAGCCTAAAGATCCACATGATTATATATATATATATATATATATATATATATATATATATATAAAAACATATTATATAACCCCATCAATATTCTGTTTCCAGAGTATTTCAGTAATTAAATCTGTTAAGGTTGGCTCCATTGCTGACCTGACCATTCATCAAATTATGTAACTCATGGTGAACACAGGCTTCAAAGTAAACTAACACTGTGTACCTAAATGAATGTTAAGTGTTATATTCTAACGTTCCCACACAATCTCACTGAGCGTGGCCACACAGGCTTCTGATCACAGGAACTGGGAAGTAAAAGCAAGTGGATCAGCAGTTCAGGGCCAGCCTCAGCTATGCAATGAATTCAAGACCAGCCAAAGTCACCGGAGACCTTCTATCAAAGTTTGTGTTTGTCCTTTGTTGTGGTAAGTACTGAACACAGAGCCTCACATTTGCTAAGCAAGTGCTGTTCTATGGAAGTACACCCTAGCCCTCCATTTAGATTTTAGAGCAGAAAAAGAAAATCAGCAAAGTTCAATGTTTACTCCTCTCAAAATCACTCACAGAATTGGTGCTGGATGCCAGTGCTTCACGACATTCTCTGCGGCTGCTCGACTGTGGAGAGCTGGGAGGACTCCGGGAAGTACACACTAGATGAACCATATGATACTCATCTTGCTAAAAGTAAAGAAGATCATATATAAAGAAAAATGTATAGTTCAAAAAGTCACTAGCTAAGCTGAAATACTTAAGACTGACATTCCTTTCCTTTCTAGCTTAGCCATTTGTTAGTAATAAATTGTTCTAGTATTTGGAGATAAGTTTGCCATTTTAATACTTTGTGGCCTTCTTAATTCAACATTTCTCCCCATGCTTAAAGAATGGTTAAAGTAACCAATAATTATTATGTTAACAGTAGTTGGCATACATAAAGTAGGCTTGAAGCAACAAATAGTACAAAATTTTATCAACACAAACTATTACTTCAATATAAAAGCATGTAGTGTCTTAATAACAGAATATATAGAGTCACATTGAACTTTCAGAACATTGAATAGTGAAAAATATTTTGGTTACTTGAATGTATTGATAAAAGAAACTCAATCTCATTTGCTTTAATTTTAGCAAGGTGAAGTACAGCTTTGTACTGCTTTCTAAATTAAGCCAACATTTTTATCTTATAACATTTATAAACAGATATAGAGCATATACTTGAATTCTATATTCTATATATTCTATAAATATTACATATTATTTCCACAAATTTACAACTACAGATGAGAGAAGACATTTTAAATAATGACTCGGTGGGCTTTGAGGCTTTAGTGAGAGTACACATACATTTACATAAAGCTAGTAAGCTAGAAAGCAACTAACAACAGTAGCAGAGTGGCAAGGGGTGGGGGAGCAGGAGTCAAGCAAGATGCTTGCTGTGAGAAAGAGAGAACTTGATCAACTACCAGAAACCCAGGCTCGTGCTCAATTCTGAGATGAATCCAAGAAAGCAAGGGCAGCCTCAAAGAAACTTAAGATGTCGTTAACAGACCAAAGCAATGGAGTGTGTACAATGCCAGACATACACGAAAGGCTTTCGCATAAAACTGAAAAACATAAACTACAACTCCCTTAGGAGTCTAGAGGATGACATTTGGGGCTATGCTGCTTAAGGCAAGGCTTCAGACAGACAGCATGAGGTGGTTTCTCTTGATATAGAGGATCTCTCGGCTTTTGGGCAGAGAATACTAAAAACATCCACCGTGTATCTCTATAAATCCAGTGCCAAAAGATCATACTAATAATGGTTAATCACAGCATTGATTCACCTTCAGGGAACACATCTAAAGAACATTTTACAACTCAACAGCTTATAGAGCCAATAGCAACATTTTCTGAAAAGAAACCACCTTTAACAGTAACAGTTCAAAGAACTACTTTGATGTAACACTGCCCGAAGTGTTTGACATACGGTCAACAACAATCTTTTGAGAGTATTCATGTGCAGGTTTCAAGCTGTTGTTTGGAAAACAATGAACAAGAAATGCTTCTGTATTTCAAAGACAGCATAATAGTTTTAAACAGGAGAACAAAGCAATATTAGGGATAGCTCACTGGTAGAGCTCTTGCCTAGTATGTGCCAAGCCCTGGGGATAATCCCAACTCTACAAAAACAAACAAACAGTTAAAAAAATGAAAAAGTAAGCATAGTTTATAACTATTCTGTATGACACCATAATGGTGCAAACATGTAATTAGACATTCATCAAAATCCATAGAGCCTGCATCACCTAGAGTGGTAACTTTAGTATTCTGAGTAATGGTGTCCACTGACCACAACAGATGAACAACTAAAGCAGGGTTACAACAGCTGGGGTAAGACTATGCCTTAGGGGGAAAGTGGATGAGAAATCTTTGTGCTATAAGCTGCAATATTTTTAAGGTGAGCAGATGGTAAAACACTATAGCTTTTTGAAGTCATGCAACTGAACAGCCAAAGCCACAATGGCAAAGCTAAAATGTCACATAGTAGAAGAAACATACTGACATTATATTTTATGTTTCCCAGGCTAGAGAGATGGCTCAGCCATTAAAGGCTAGGCTCACAACCAAAACATTTTGTGTTTCCCACAGGTGATCATAAACAGAATATGACACATCAGAAACACCTGTGTTTAGAGTTAAGGTACATCAGGTAATTAATTTTATCCCTTCTCAAGCCTCTGATGGGGTTGAAGACCAGATAGTTTAGTTTTACAATTAAGTTTAGTTGTTGAGGGGGTAAGTTGTTTTTAGGTCTAGATAGATATTTTAAGTTGACAGAGATAAGATATGCTAGATACTGATTTGCATTCAGAATTTTAAACTCACCAAGGTAGGAAAATGTTCTTCAAGGTTGCCAAATACAAACAGCCAAAACACTATGAATGTAGCATTTACATAATTCCTGATTGTTTCATGGTTCTTTTTGCTGTATGTAGTTTATTTTATTTATGTGTAATAATATAAATATTTATGTAAACAAATTTTTTAAAGTTAAGATACAAAGCCAAATACAAAGTATAAAGCTATTCAATTTTTCTTTATTCACAAACAAAAAGTAGATATCAAGAGTAAAAGGTTATAAAAGTAAAACCTTCACAAAGGACATCAAAATCAAGTTGACTGGAGAAAGCTACACTGAAGCACACTTAGCTCTGCCTGGTGCCTTTACATTCTGGTAACAGATATGCCACTTAGTCGTCATCCTATCCCCTTTCCTGAAATTAAATTCCTAACTCACACAATTTTTATTAAAATGTCACAAAGCCTGGTTGAAAATGGGTTTAAAGAGATGTTATCAATCTTTCCCCACTGAGTACTGACAGGTCAATATTTTCTTCTAAAAGATAAAAAATATATGAACACAAATGTCACCCCACTTCAGGTTTACCTCAGATGGACATGCAAAATTGTTAGCCAAACTACCTCTATGCTCTGTTATGACTTATTTTTATTGGTTCTGCTACCCGCAGGGGTTGATGAACTCCTCTGGCTAGAGAAAATTTGAGAGGTGGCTTCTCTCACTCATCTAAGATAGAAAGAGAGCTTACTTTTCTGAGGATGTCCTTCAGCTGCACATGGTCAGGAAGCAGTCTGCCCGAATACACCAGTCTCTGATCCTTCGTCAACTAGAAGTGGGATAGAAGAAAGACTTCAGCTTTTTAATTATACAAATTTAAAGGTGGCAAAACATGAGTAAATATGGATAAAACTAAACTCTCTTTAGGGATATATATTTTAAGAATATTTTTGTCCCAAGTTCTGCTGAAGGCATTTAAAAGCTAAACAAATGGCAGCATATCTATAATCACATAAAATGTTGATCATATACCATAAAGTGTGACCAAAAAAAAGTAAACTGGAGGTTTGTTTATCAGCTGTAATGTAGTGCTCTTAATTAAAAGTCTTTAAGATCATATAAATGAAAAAGCAAAAGGCTTTCTATCATTTATCAATAGAAGACAAATTTTCAAGATCACCAGCTTTTTTGAACTGTTTTGTCAGTATTTTTTAATACGAAGTATATAAAGATTTATTTTCATCCTTCCAAACAAGAATTTATTGGTCTTAATTTGAAAGTCATTTGGATTTAAAAGCAAGTTTCCATAACTAGTCTAGCTTTAACTATTCCTGCCACTCACAACTGTCTACACATGTTCAAAACACCAAGACCGAAGAAAAGTCAACCCAAGTCCATGGAGATTCAGCTGTCACCTCTACATCTAACACATAGTAGAAATGTTCTGGTTGGCTCTGTTACACTTTGTACTTCATGATAAATCTTCTAAAGTTCACATTGTTAGCATTATTTAGAATTAGTGTCTTTGTAGTCCCCATAAGGTCTCTTTGCAAACATTCCTTAAATTCCATGAACATTTATTAGCCAAAGCAAATGTTAAATCCAAAATCTAATCCAAGCTATAAATACAATTTTAATTTTCAGCATGGCTATGGCAAGAGTCATAAATCTAAAAGTCATAATAGATGTTGTCATGGTGAGTGACATCAAAGACACTAGGGAAATGCAGTTATCCTTCCAAAATGCTTAAATGATAGACATGGTTTTAACATGCTATTTCTAAAATGCAACGTGTAAATTCCTGTATTAAAAATATATACAATTTTTCTTGGTGCCAAGACTTAAAAACTCAAACCAGCACATAAAAAATTAACAGAGTTCTATGACATTAGAAATACACGTTGCGTTTGGCCGTCATCTCATTTCTTGTCATTTAACCCCACTCCCTAAAATCTTTACACTCTAGAACAGTGGTTCTCAACCTTCCTAATGCTTCGTCCCTTTAATACAGTGCCTCATGTTCTATTGACCCCTAACCATAAAATTATTTTCTTTGCTACTTCATAACTGTAATCTTTCTGTTGTGAATCATAGCTGATATGCAGGGCAGTGACATGCAAACCCTGTGAAAAAGTGGTTCAACTCCTAAAAGGGTTGCAACCCACAGGTTGAGAACTGCTGCTCTAGATTTTGTTGGCTAATAACTAGTATCTAGAGAGCAATAAATGGTCTTGGGATAGGGCTTGGTTTCCAGGGGACCCAGCACTGTGATTAGAGTTGTCAGTTCCTGTCCGAATCTCCAGAAAGAACGTCCAGTTTGAGTTAACAAATGGTCAGGGATTTAATCAATCATACCTATTTTTATAAAAGTCCAAAACAACTGAGTGCCAAAAGTTTCTGGGTAGCTAACAGGGAAGCAAGTAGAGAGGTTGTGGCATTAGCTAGAGAAGATCTAAAATGTCTCTACCATCCCCTTTCTGTACACACTCACCTACGCAGCATACCAAGCTGGCTGTCCAGCTCAATCCCTTATCCCCTATGGCAAATAAGTATGAGAGTTTAAGGCCCATCAAAGAATACTTTGAGCAGCACAATTTGGTCTTGAAGGGCTTAAAAAAATAAAAATAAAAAGACACAGAGTTGGGTAGAGGAAGAGGGAAGTGAATCTGGAAAGAAATGTGTTAAATATTATCAAAACACATGAGACTTGAAATTTAAAAACTAATAAAATTTCTTTTTAAAAAAGTTCTGTTGTTGTTCCTTTTCCATCCATTGGTATTTTTCCCCCTGGATTTCTGAGAGAGTGCATGCACTGACTCTGGGCTTAGAGATCCTTGTGAGGAGCCACAGGGGACACTGGGAACCAAACTCAGGTTGTCGGGTTCTCTGCTAGAACAAGCCATGTTTATAACCGCTGAGCCATCTCTCCAGCAAGCCAGGCATGGTGGTGCATGCCTTTAATCCCAGCACTCGGGAGACAGAGGCAGGTGCATCGCAGTAAGTTCAAGGCCAGCCTGGTCTACAATGCGAGTCCAGGATAGCCAAGGCTAACACAGAGAAACCCTGTCTCGAAAAACCAAAGATTAAAAAAAAAGAAAAAGAAAGAAAGAAAAAAGAAAGTAAGAGTGCATAGAAACTCACCACCACCTCTTCTCCCACACTTCACCCCATGCAGCTCTGGCCACTAGCTATCCCTGAGTTCTGTGACCCACTCTACCACATTAATCAAACCCAAGGAGGGAGTCTTAAGGAGATCAATTTAGAGTCAGTTGGTCAGAAGCACAGGTGCAAACTGTTTAAGAACCCCTATCTGAAGGAAGGAGAAGGGCAGACTTATGGGACTTAGAGATGGGATCTGACAGTACATCTTCAGAAGTAAAGTGAGTTAGATGGTACTCCCCTGGTGTCTTCAGAGGAATTTTCACACATTTTGGTGACTACAAGTCAAGTATTGACTGCTGACACTACGAGAAAGCAAGAGCTTCTTAATCTGCAACCTACAAGCAGTGAAGGTAAATTATATATGCACATGTTAATGCTAAGTAATGAGGCAACACCTGACCAAATGAACTCTAAAGAAATTCACTTATAAGTATTATACAATCATAAACTATCATTTTTCTACCAGACTAAACATTTAATTAATAGATACTAGTATTGTAGCATCACTTGACCTAAGAGCAACCCTTTTGCAAGATCTTTTTTCTTTTTTAATAATTTACTTAATTTTATTTTATGTGCATTAGTGTGAAAGTGTCAGATCCCTTGGAAGCGGAGTTACAGACAGTTGTGAGCTGCCATGCAGGTGCTGGGAATTGAACCCGGGTCCTTTGGAAGAGCAGACAGTGCTCTTAACCAGTGAGCCTTCTCTCCAGCCCCAAGATCATCCTTCTTTACTTCAATATAAACATTCTCTAACATATGAGGGGATGGAATGAAAAGAACCACTACCATGTTAAAAAACAAACCAAACCAAGCAAACAAAAACCTCTCAGGTATTCATGAACAACTGACATTCTACAATTCTTAATCTATCCTTTTCCTCCCTGCCCCCTCCAAACCTCACTTCTAGAAGAGTACATTAGAGCAAATGCACTTCTCTTTTCACTTGATTTGACTCAATCTCTACACTTTTGTCTTTGCTTTGTTTTGTTGTTTTTTGAGACAGGGTTTCTCTGTATGGCCCTGGCGGTTCTAGACTCACTTTGTGGACCAGGCTGGCTTCGATCTCACAGCGATCCACCTACCTCTGCCTCCCAAGTTCTGGGATTAAAGGCATATGCCACCACACCCAGATTTTGGTTTTGCTTTTTAACAACTACAAGATTGCCACATCCAACCATGTAGTAGCTACATTTTTCTCACCACTCTAAAATTTCTTAGAGATGTTTTGACTAAAATTCAAACAAGAGTCACATACAAGATTGAGTTATGTCTCTAATCTTTTTATTTTTATTGATTTCTTAGTTGGATGTGGGCCCACTCCATAGTAATAATGCATGCCTGGTACTGTAAACCTGGTGATAAGACTTATAGCTAAGAAAGCCATAGGCCCTACGAGGGTCTACTACTGTTGTTTTGCTGAATGTATAGGGTATCAAACTTACTTTTAAATATTTATATTTAAACCAAATTAGTGTTGTTCTCAGCCTTGGTCGGAGAAACCTCTGTTTGCAGTGGGAAACAGTGATTTTTAGATCCATAACTGGTCAGAGCTGAGAATGCAGTATTGCTGAGAGTTCGGTCTGAAACAGGACACTTGTACCACCTTCCTCACAAGCCTCAGGAAACCATGTGGAAGAAGGGGTGCAAAGAATGGAAAAGCTGGAGAACGGGAAGAAGTGTGAAAGACTATCTCTGGGCATGACGTGCCTGGTCAAGCACAAATTCACATTAGCAGAGGCCACTTGCACAAGACGGGGCCCAGGAAGGGGCTCACTGGCCCACTCTTCCCTGAGGAGCTATGGGCAGTTAATGGATGCTGGGGAGGGGGCATCACATTCCTCAGTAGGCTAAGCATTTGTAAGTGACCCTTGTTCAAGCACATAACTTTTCCTTCCCCCTATAATTTTGTATACCTTCTCATTTTAAGAATACAAATGCATAGTTCTCTTCCTTATTACTACATAAAAGGCAGGAAACTATGCTTGCTTTCTGATGCCATGCTTTCGCAGTATATCCTGTAGATAATACCTTAGGCATTCATAAATAGCTTACTTCTTTTTGACAAATGCATAATATTCTATTGTATCTAAGTACCAGTAAATTTATTTATACTTATTTATATGTTTCCAGGCTTCTGATATACAGGGATCTTCTCCCACATTATTCTATTTATCTTTGCATTTTACACAAAGCACCCTATAAAAAGATCACCAGCAATGCTGATGAAAACAACCTTAGTAGAGCGACAGATATAAACAAACACCAAATCAAACCTACTGGAACAGACTCAAGAGAAAAGAGCAATGTGGCAGCAATGTAATTAGAAACAGCAAATATATAAAACAAGGCATTTTGCCCCACAGGAGAGAAGACACAGTTACAAGACAAGTAGAATCTACAGAAGGTATATAGTATTCTTTGTCTCCCTCTTTCTTTTCTTTCTTTCTTCCTATCTTTCTTTTAGAAGAAAGAAGTAACATCTGTATGCCAAAAAGAATAGTCTAATAGAAAGAAAAACTGACCATGCAGTATAAAAAAAATATAGAATATCAAGAGCAACATCATTGATTTGCAACTAGTGACCGGGGAATGGGGGTCTTGTGTGTAGGAGCTGAACTCACAGAATAGGAAACACACACACCTAGGTATATGCCAGAAACAGCTGAAGTCAAATGTCCACATCAACACTTACATAAGAATGTTTGTAACTTCATCATTGATAATGGCCAACACATGGTAAGAACCCAAATGTTCATCTACTGCTGAGTGAAGACATAAAGTACAAGCACACACATACAGAGACTTATTCAGCCATAAGAAGTGTCTGGCACATGTTATAACACAGATGACTGTTATGTAAGTGAAAGACACCAGGTACAAATGGCATATATCTATGTTCCACTTACATAAAATGTCCTAAAGAGAGAAATCCAGAGACAAGATTAGTGGTTACCAATAGCTCAGAGACAAAGAATAGGGAGTGACTATTAACTGGGTAAGGCATATATCTGGGAGGTGATGAAAATGTGCTGCAAGCAGGCAATAGTGGTAACTATGAAAATACAAAATGCCACTGCTGTATAATTTAAATGACAAACCTTACAGTATATGAATTATAATTTAGTATATTTTTGCTCTTAACTGAATATTCAAATGCATTGTGATCATGCTAAATTTTTAAAAAATTGTTTGATTTGAAAACAGAAAAACGAGTTTTTCATATGCCTAACTTAGGTAAGTGAGATTTAACAGTTTTCCTTGTTAAAAAAAAAAAAAAAAATCATCTCAACTTAAGTACCAATGAAATAGGAGGCAAGCCAAGCAACAATAACTTTTATGTGCAACTAGATGCTTTGGCATAATCTACCACATTAGAAAAAAAATACACAATTTGAGATCACAATTGCAGTTTAATTTGAACTATGACTTCATTTCATTATCTTTTTCCTTGACTGAAAACCCCTATGATCAAAACACGCTGTATGAAATTCTCAAGGAACAAACTGAAATTGGGGAAGGGGAGAACTACATTTCTCTACTAGTAAAAACTAGTGATCTAGCATCTGTAACAACGCCCACCCCATCCCGATCTCAGTAGCTTCACACACTGGAAAAAGAATGTTGCGCTTTAAATATAAGAATTAAGAAGACTCAGTATTAGCAAGTTAGAAGAACTGAACTGTTCCTGTGGCTCTGCAGCCCAAAATCAGTAGAACTATCACTGTTAGTAACATTATTCTTCTTGGCTTTCATGTCTACAGCCAACAGCCAGCCGATCCCAGCAGTAAACTTCTTCCCTGAGTCTTCCCTAGATAAAGTGGCCGTGTCTGGTGGGGCATGGCCAGCTAACTAACAAGCTGGACACACCCTGATGGATCTCTCGGGAACCTTGAGGCAGCCGTCTTCTGCTCAAACATCTACTTAGCCAGCTGGCAAACAAACAAACAAAAAGCCACGGCAGATAAAACCAAAGCAAAGAACCTGACAATATTAAAAATAAATGATACTATTACGGAGAATATTTCTAAAAGAAATTTGAGCAGAAATAGATCTGAACCACAGCCCAAATATACAGAAGTTCCTTAGCTCAGTATGCTAGACCTCATCCGATCACTCACACTGAACTTGGTTAGACTGACTGACAGGCAATCCTAGGAATCGCCCTACCTCTGCCTCCCCAGAGCTAAGACTGCGGGCATGTGTGACTCTGTCCAGCTTTTATGAATGCCATGGCTTCACTGTGAAACATCCCCTGAAGATCCATGCATTGGACTCGTTGTCAGCCAATGGGGTGTTTAGGAAGAGATTGGACTGTGAAGATTCTGACAGACTGATCCACTGACAGATTCAAATTGATGGCTTTTTGGGGACACAATGCAAAGTTAGATGTGGGGCCTCACTTAGACAAAGGTCTCTCAGGGTGTGTACCCTGGAACGGTGTGCATCTGACAGTCCTTCCTGATGTTCGTGGGCACCACGTACACATACAGTACACACATACACGTTAGGGAAAACACCCATACATAAAAATCCAGAAAAATGTAAACAAACTATTCACAACAAGCTGACACATGAATTTTCGTACTTGAAAAGATTCACTACTATGAAAAGATTAAAGTGTGTGTGTGTGTGTGTGTGTGTGTGTGTGTGTGTGTGTGTGTGTAGATAAGATAGACAGACAGACCGACCGACCGACCGACCAAGGACTAAATCTGTCTCTCATATAGGACTTTTAAAAATCATGTCAAACTCAGGAACAAAGTCTCCACACATTTGCCCTCATGTGTGTATGCTAGCCTGTAATGTATAAATGTATATATATATATACATATATACAGTTATCAATATAGGTATAGTATAAAATTTTAAAAGGAGACCAAGAGAGATTTACATATAAGGAAGGATAGAATGTAGGCAATAGAATGTCCATTTTAACTGTACAGTAGTTTACTGAGATGTATAGTTTGTGAGTGGGCAAGTGTATGAGTAATTTCTTAATTACTCATATGATCCTTCTATTTGCAAGTTAATCAGAATAAACCAATTTTTTTAAAAAACTGTCTCAAAAATAAAGAAAAAAAAAGAGACAAAAAAGCCCTCTCTACTAAAAAGTCATACCCTCATTATGCCCAACGTTAGAATAATCAAATTAGTCATAATTTCAGAATATTAATTTAGAGCTTATAATATGTGGATTTTTTAATATATGCTGATCCAATGAAAATGATCTTTAACTGGCTAGTTCTAATAACTAGTACATATATACTTTAAAAATAGAAATTGTAACATTTCAGTTCACATACAAAGCTCACTCATGACTGTCAAATAGCTTTTAAAAGCTAAATACAAGGAGGCAAACAAAATATAGATTCTGTGAAAAAATAAATTTTGTAAACTTTTAAACATGCCTCTCCAATTAAATTCACTCAGACTAAAGCCCTGAATGATTCAGAAATACTGTAAATGGAAACACGGTTGCCCAAATAGCCTCTACCCCCATCTCTTTGCAGCAACAAAGCATTCAGAATCTCCAGAAAACACAGTATCTGGAATTCCAAAAAAATATGCCCTGACTAAAGGTTCCTCCTCACAAGCCATTCAATCACATGTGAGATGTATATACAATAATGCCAAAGTACAGAAATTAATACACTATGAGGAGACAGACCAAAGTAACATGTTCCACAGTCTAAAAATACTATGTTCCCATATTTTCCCTATAGCTTATCAGAATAAATATTAATAACCACACAGGAAGTTGACTAGGTGCTAGCACAATAAAGGCTATGTCACTCACTAAACTATGTAGCTTTTAGGTGTCATAGCATTCAAATGTATATCTTTTTCTTAAATTAAAAAAAAAAAAAAAAAAAAAAAAAAAAAAAAAAAAAAACACCTTGCCGGGCATGGTGGTGCACACCTTTAATCCCAACACTCGGGAGGCAGGTGGATCGCTGTGAGTTCGAGGCCAGCCTGGTCTACAAAGCAAGTCCAGGACAGCCAAGGCTACACAGAGAAACCCTGTCTTGAAAAACCAATAAATAAATAAATAAATAAATAAATAATTTACCGTTGTATGGGTACTGTGCCTTCATATGTGCCTATGCACCACATGTGTGCCTGATGTCTACAGCGGCCAGAAGAGGGTATCAGATCCCCCGGAACTGGAGTTTGAGACATTTGTGAGCTGCAATGTTGGTGCTGGCACTCAAACCCTGGCCCTCTGCAAGAGCAATGAGTACTCTTAACTGCTGAACCATCTCCCTAGGCCCAAACATCTTTTAATAGTTCAATTCTTTGTTTTCTCTTTATAGGTATATAATTGATACAGTAAAGTCACTAATGGCAGCCTTCAATCTCATTGTTTATAGCCATATGTGTGTGTTGGGAGGTGGAGGGGTGTGCGTGCGTCTAAGGACCTTACCTTTCAAGTCAGACCAACTTGGGTTCAAATCCAAATTCTACTTCAGTTCTATGACCTTAGGCAAAATCATCAAGTCTCTGTCTGCCCTTCTATAAAGAGCTAATTTCACAAGATGTCTACCACAGATAAACATTACACAGTACATCAAGTATTTAGTAGAAGGCTTGGTTTAAACGGCAGCTTAAAATGAGACCGATTAAACAAAACCATTTTTGACAAATCATTATTACATAAAGAAAAATATTTAACTAAAAAGTCTAGAGCTCCCCAAAAGCACTAATTAAACAGATTTTATTTTTCCAAGAAAAAGATATGAGGATAAGACTACAAAATACTGAAGGGAAATTTAATCAACGGTCATTAAAAACTTCAACCTATTTTTTTTTCTTTACATTAATTTTGACAGTCCCATTTGTTCACAAAATGTTTTTTTAAAAATCTGACCCATCCCAGGGGTCCCGCTCAAACTAAGGCACCAGCCAAGGACAATACAGGCAGTAAACTTTAAACCCCTACCCAGATCTAGCCAATGGTCAGAACATTTGCCACAGTTGAGTGGAGAGTGGGATATGACTTTCACACGAACTCTGGTGCCTCACATTTGACCATGTCCCCTGGAGGGGGAGACCTGGTGGCACTCAGAGAAAGGATAGCAGGTTACCAAGAAGAGACTTGATACCCTATGAGCATATACAGGGGGAGGAAATCCCCCTCAGGAACAGTCATATGGGAGGGGAATAAGGGGAAAATGGGAGGGAGGGAAGAATGGGAGGATACAAGGGATGGGATAACCATTGAGATGTAACAAGAATAAATTAATAAAAAAAAAAAAGACAGAAAAAATCTGACCCATACTGTTAAGAGTTAAGCCCTCTTAAATTTGTTAAAATTATGTAAGACAACTGCAAAAAGTATTCATGTATATGTATTCTATTGCCTGGAACTCCAACAGTCCTGAAATGGTCAAGTTACATTTTTTAAAATGTGCTAAGTAAGGAAATAGGGAACTATAAAAAAGCAAATAAAAAGTTCCAAAGGCTGCAAGACACTATTTCCATTGCAGAAAAGAAAACTTCTTTCCTTCTGGATTGCAGAATGTTATATTCTCAGAACAGAACCTATTCATTTGGTTCTAGCCTTGCTTCTCTATTGCCAATGGAACATTAAAGTAAAAGAACTGCTTGAAGAGACAGCATTAGCGTCCCTAGCCAATCAGGGAAGATAGAACATCTAAGTACTAAAAGTGATTGCTTAGTTTTTAACCACCTAAAACAGCAAGGACAGAGGTAACATACCCAGAGGTAAGACACACATCACAAGCATTTTGACAGCAGGCACTAGAAAGGTTTGCCTTCAACATCAAATCCAAGGTAGGTTAACTCCATCTCTAGCTACCATTTGAAATTAGAACAAACAGTAAGCAAGGAGAGATGGGAAAGTGCCTAAGCAGACTTAGACAAAATTCACATATTTTTAACTTCTGTTGGATAGTATATTCTACTGAATAACTCAAAGTTCAACCATTTTCATATTTACATCTCTGATAACTAAGTCCAAGTTCAGACCAGAACCCAACACTCATGAAAAAGTGGGGTTTTGACAGGTATCTTCAACATTCTGAAACAATTACTGAAATTTAAGAATGCTTATTTCACACTTCAGGCCAATTTCAGGATTGAAAAACTAACTCCATCAATAATAACAAATGTCCTATATACATTATGGTGACCTAAAACACTATGAACATGAACTGGTACTGGCAAGTTTCCCAATTCCTAAACCAATTACAGGCTTTTTAGAAGTTAACTGAACTCCAAGAGTTCAATTCCACATAGGAAGTTTTTAATGATTTATAAACACTTTTCACATATATATGACAAATGTCTAAATTCTTAACTAGAAAATACCTCCTCCTCCATACCTAGTAAAACATCATCTTTGTACTTAAAACTATATTGCTAATTATTATAATAATATAAAATGTGGGGTCATCAGTGCAACATTAACTCTCAAAGGCTGGTAGTTGAGGGGAGGAGGAGGAAGAGTCATGTACACCTATAGTCCCATAATTTGGGAAGCTGAGACGGGAGAATCACGTGAGGCCAGGAATTTACGATCATGCTGTGCAACACAGTAAGATCTTGTCTCAGAAGGAGGTGAAGCGCACACACACACGTGCACACACACGTAGGATACAACACGTAAAACATGTAAACAGCCAATGTGAATCACTGTGGGCAATCCTATGAATCTAAACTCCTGTTATAATCTTAACTACAAAATGTTTTGGATTCTAAGTAACCTTACAAAGATAACTTTAATGACTCCAGTTTCTAGAGTTGCTGTCTTCTATACAATTATACAACAACTGTGATATTTCAAAGTAGTTTCAGGTGATAAGTCAGAACAGAAACTCTAAGTTATGGACATTACAATCCACTCGGAAAACTTGCTGGAGAAATGTCACAAGGTTAAGTCATTAATGATAGTATGTGGTGCAGCCTCCAGAAGAATCTCCCGAGTGTCTATGAGGCAGGCAAGTCAGCAAAGACAGTCAGCAAAATGACCTCCTTCTCAGGAGGAGCAACACTCCCCCACTACTGACCAGCTGTGCAAGGGCAAGCCTGTAGCCTCAGGCAGACTTATCCCAGGGCAGGTAAGACAAACAGGCTTCACATTTCTCTCACATAGATTTTTGTTGTTGTTTTGTTTTTAACAAGAGAAAATTTTTAGAATACTCATCATTTGTTTTGGTTTGGAGGACAGGATCACACTAGGTTCAAGCTCACCATGCAACTAAGACTGACCCTGAAATGCTGACCCCCGGGCTTGCAGTTCCTCAAGTGTTAGGATTACACCCCTGTAGGCTCAATGCAAACCCTGATCCACACACTGCAGACCACGTCCTTTAACTGTGTAATATAGTGCAGCACATAGATTTCACCCACATACACACCATACAGATGTATATAGGTTTAAAATAGCATTTTTATGGTCTATATACATCTTGAGTGGTATATACATCACACACACACAAATACAAAAAGATGTGTAAGACTTAAGAATGCAGTTTAAATTTGGGGGCTGTCTTCTGAACAGCACCGTGAAAATGTATGCCTTTCCATTAGAACTATTCTCACAGTCTACTCTCCATTTTTAAAATGTAGGAAATAAATATGTAGTAAAAAAAATTCTTATAAATCCTAATTTCTCAGCGAGTTGTTATCTTCATTGTCTAACTCTTAACTTTCAAACTTGAGCTTTAAATAAGCAAAAGCTCTAACTTTTTAGTACTTTGTTCCAACTACTTAAGTAACTTAAGTGTTCCCCACATAATGGAAATATTTGTGTCACAAATACAGCTAATGCCAAATGAGTTTTTTTTTTAAATCATTCTCCATCTTTTGCAATAAACTAAGTCAGTGGCTAGTCCAGAAGTCCAAATCTTAATAACAGCAGTAAACACAGTTCCAATTCACAAATACCTTAACACTGATCAAGCATCTTCCAAACTCAGGAGCACGAAAGAGGCCTAAAAAGCAGTTGCTTTCCAATTGGCTGGTGGTAAATATGCCAAAACATTCCCCACCCTAAGAAACAAGCCTCTTTATTATTTAAACATAAGATTTAGTAGTTGAATACTAGATATTCAAGAATGGAAAAGTTATACAATCGAGAATATGAAAGCCTAATTTTAATACATTCTATACGACACACTTCTCTACAGTATTCTAAGACTTACCAATTACATCCCTTCAAATCTGAATTAAGGCACCATTCTGTTTATCTTTCCAATACCAAGAAATAGTTAAGAATGGGAAACAAGGGCATTCGGCCATGAGCGAAACAGATGATACAAGAGAACAAAACAGGCATCAAATGACTGGGTTATGTGAAAGGACTTTAGTTGTCTCAATGTCTGTGTCCGCTTCAGGAGAAATGTGGGACAGGATGTGGTAAACAACGTGAGTTTGCAACTTATAACCAGTGCAATGGAGTGATGGTTAAAGTATAATTTTCACTAAGTCACATACTTATTCCAAGAGAAAAGAAAACTTTCTCTTCACTATGAACAAACTCCTTAGCCTAGAAAGCAATGAAAGTTGTAATATGGACAGTGATTCTTTATCTGAAAAACAAAAATGGCATCTGACATTCATTCACATTAGATGACTTTAAGTTCCATGGAAGATGGTCCCTTTTTCGTAACTGCAAATTCTTGTCTCTTGGTAATTGTATACTAATTAACTGAACCTCATTAGGAAGATGATAATGGTGGTTCACTCAGGAGACACCCGCAACCTCAGAACCTCGGGTTTCGAATGGAGACCTATTTGATTGGCGAGGAAGGGGCAAGCTGGGAGAAAGGAGGTAGCAGGCACACCGGGCAGCAAGTCAGAGCAGCTGCGTCCAGTTACACACTTACTGGTTTGCTAGGGTACACGTTAGATAGATGCGTTTTTAGTTTCCCCACGGTCCAGTTCAAGAAGCAGCTAATAGTCTGGTCACTGTATTTCTGATTCGGTGCTTTAATGATGAGAGTTACAGGAATCTCCATCCCACTTTGGTCCATGATGTTCTCAAAGTCGGACAGTCTAGCGGCGCTGCAGCTAAGCCCTAACTGGGCGGGCAGAGCTTGGGATGGGGACAGAAGTCAGTTCTCAATATTCTGGATCCAGATCAGTCACAAGCACATCGGGCGATACGAAGGCCATTGCTGGTACCAACGATGGGCGGTGGTGGTGGTGGTGGTGGTAGTGACGGCAGGCTCTGGGTGCCGGGCCGGGGGCGCAACTGTCCCCGCCAGGTCTGGGTTCCGCCTGGCTCCGGACTGCGGAGGAAGGTGGACAGGTGACCCGGGGAGGACACGATGGGGAGGCCTCGGCGGACCGCTCAGCGCCCCGCCCCTGCGACGATCCCCGAGCTGAAACGCAACAAGGCCCCACGCGAGCACCCGCGCGGCCTGGGCAGCTGACGGTGGCGGCCGGAGAGCGAGCCTGGAGGAAGGAAGGCCGCCGCGGCCGAGGGCGAGCCTGGGGGACAGCAAGGCTGCGGCTGGGAGCAGAGCGAGCCGGAGGGAAGGAAGGCCTCCCTGCGCCGCCGCGGCTCCTCCGGCCGCCGCTCCCTTCCTGCTCCGCGGCGCTCGCCCTCCTTCGTCGTCTAGCGGGGCGGCTCGGTGGCAGTGGGCGACGCGGCCTGCCCTCCTGAATACCGCTAGGCGCGACCCGGCGGCAGGTGGCAGGCAGGAGGAGGGCGGGGACGGGGCCGCGCGAGCGCCCGAGATTGTTGTCAAGAGGGTCCGGGTCCCGGGTAAGCCGGAAGTCGCAAGGCGGAAGTGCGTCACTCGCGGCACTCCCTTTCGCCTGGTCGGGTCAGCCCCGCCCCCGAGGCCCTCTGGCCTGCTGAATGGCCGACGGGGATAAGGCGGGACCACTGGCGTGACTGACATCAGTGTACCCCGCCTTCACCACACCCCGAAAGTGTTGGAAGTGCTCCGCCCCACGCGCTGGCTCGGCAAATTTATAATCGCTTATCGATCCTGGTGATGAGTCAAACCTAGGCTCTAATTTTCCTGAGTGTCAGCTGCTTGCAAAACAGTGCCACGTGTTCTGTAAAGATAGGACCGATTGCTGCCGGCCCCACTGCATGCCAATGAGTAAGTGGCTCTGAGTGTAAAGCCAGGCATATGGAGTATGGATGTCACTCAAACCTCAGTCTAGCCCAGTCCCTCCGAATTCTCACAAAACAACTGTGTGTTCAGCACAGTGGGACGTGAAGGTGGATGGTAATGTTCATTTTCTACCTTGCATTTAACGCAAGGCGATGCAAGGGTGGACCCACTGTTGCACCCTGCCCTGTGAATTTTTACACTCGTTTAAGGATCCATAATGTGAATTAAAGTTTGTTAGAGGTGCGTTTTCACAGCTCCAGGTTTCCACTTAGAGGGAGGGGTTTTCAGGAGCTGGTTTCTTCTGTTGTTTTAATTGAAAATCCATGATCATTCTATTTTATCAATAAAGACTCAGGAGCCAAATGCAGTGGTGAAAACCTTGCTAGCTCAGAAAGGCAGAGAAAGCACCCAGCTGACCTTCATACTCAGATTAGTCCTAATGGAAAATGCTCGAAGGCTCACTAGCTCAGCTGACAGCCCAGAAGGAAAAGCCCCCCACCCACCCAAAACCAAGATCAAAGCCCAAAAAGTCAAAGGCCAAAGATCTGAGGCACTCAAGAGCTAGAGAGCTAAGAGCTAAAGGGCTGAAGCTAAAATCCCAAAAGCAAAGCCCAAGAGCTGAAAGCACCAACGACCCCTTCTACTGCTACCTGCTGTCTTAAATACCCCTCAACTCAAAGTCCCTCCCACTCTTTAATCCCTGTCAGCAGGTTTCTTGCTCCACCTCTTGACCTAGGGTTAATTTCATTAAATCCTGTGTACAGATAGCTTTTGGATTAAAGGTGTGTGCTGTGTGCGTAAGGCTGGCTGACCCATACCTTAATCACCTGTTTACAAGAAACAAAGTTCTTGGAGTAAAGATGTGTTAGGGCTCAACCACAGAAACAGGGATTTACAGTCCAGTCTCAGGGATCACAATGGGATCAAAGATAAGATTTTTACAGTTCACAATCTCATGGATTGCATTGAAATCAAGTATCCTGCTACACTCTTCCTTTGCGCTTTGGAAGAACTTCAAGCTACCACTGGATTCGTGGCCAAGGGGAAATTTTTCTCACTAGTTAAGAGGGGGCAAAAAAAAAAGCCCCCACACCAGTGGTTCTCAACCTGTGGGTCTCGACCCCTTTCACAGGCCTTGCATATCAAATATTTACCTCATAACTAGCAAAATTACAGTTATGAAGTAGCAACAATAATTTTATGGTGTGTATTGTCGGGGAGGAGGGAGTCACTGCACCATGAGAAGCTGTATTAAAAGTTGGCAGCTTTAGGAAGGTTGAGAAATCGTGTCATACACCTTTCTTTTGTACTACGTTGTATTTATGATAGGAGACCCAAGAAGTCATAACCTTATGGTCTCAAATTCTATTCTCTAGTAAGAGTGAGGTCCTCATTTCCCATCATTGCAACTACAGCCCCCTAGACTCAAGGTCTTTATTTAAGGGGACCCTAATTCTAGATTAAAAAAAAAAAAAACCCTTTCAGACTTCCTTAAAGCTAGAGGCTATTTGACTTTGAATGGCTTATATGTTCATGAGGGACATGAAGCAACAGACCAAAAAAAAAAAAAAAAAAAAAAAAGAAAGAAAGAAAGAAAAGAAAATGGCAGAATAAATAAAGGAGGCTGGGTCTTTGTTCATTAGTTAGTTTAATGTGTGTTACATCCCAGCAGCTTCCCCTCCCTCCTCTCCTCCCAGCCTCTCCCTCTCACCTTCACCCCCATTCCCCCATCCCTTTCTCCTCAAAGAAAGGGAAGAGGAGGCTGGGTCTTTAATGACATTGTGATCTGTCTTCACAAGATTGTTTTATGTCAGAAAACTGTCTCAGCCAGGAACTCCTTATAATCCCCACCAGCCCGTGCTGCAGCTCCCGTCATGCGGGCTTGTGACTCAGGCTTCCAGGAATCCTTTGGAGTTGATGTAACCTTCTCATGCAGCACTGTAAAATGTACATTAACCACAAAATGTGCCTAATTATTAAGACATTAAAACATTTCACAGAGGTAAATAGAGTCCATCAAAGCTTTACTAGCATAGACAAAAACATTAAAACAAAATGACCAAGAAAGTAAAATATGTTACCTGGGTTGATATTAAACCTTATAACCTCTTGTATTAGAAGAGTTCCTAAACATTAATTTTGCTCCTGTTAAACTGGGTCACATTAGCAACATTATGGGTTTTTTGTTTTTCGTTTTGTTTTGGTTTTGGCTTGATACAGTTAGGGTTAGGGTGAGGGTTTTGGTTTTTTGAGACAGGGTTTCTCTGTGTAGCCTTGGTTGTCCTGGGTTCCCTTTGTAGATCAGGCTAGCCTCGAACTCACAGCGATCCACCTGCCTCTGCCTCCCTGAGTGCTGGGATTACAGGTCTGCCAAGCCCAGTTTATTATGCACATTATGTAAATATTCCCTTTTATTAAAATGTGCAGGTATAGAATAATATTGGAAATTATGGCTGTTATATGTAAGGAATCGCACATCATGCAACAGGTCTGGTACAAGGAGGTTTATTTATGGGGGAAGGGAAGGGACGAGGAGTTAGAGCCTGAGTGAGCCATGAGGGCGGAGAGAGAAAGAGACAGAAAGACAGAGAGACAGACCCAAGAGAAACAGACAAAGAGACAGAGGTGGGGAGGGGGTGGGTGGCAGGCAAGTCCTTCTTATCTGGCATCAGCAGGTGATGTCATCAGAAGTTTGTAGGCCGCTAAAAGGCAGGCTAGTGTGCCAGAGTCCAGCTCCGGATGAGGGTCCAGCCCCCGAAGAAGGGTGAATGTAAGAGCAATGAGGGAAAAAAGAATCAGTCGCGGGACACCACTCAATTTCTTTTGATGAGAGATGGGACAGAGAGGAAGCCTCAGTGGCTTTACCTGCTCTGACAACTTGTGTCTCTTGTAAGCTTTATTTATACACAAAATCATTTCCCTAGAAGACTTTAATCATTGATTACACACAGCTTGAAATCTTTTGTTGTTGTTGTTGTTGTTGTTGTTGTTGTTGTTGTTGTTGTTGCATAAGTATTTAGGAACAAAGGGAACGAAGCAAGCAAACAGCAAATTTCCTGAGAACTAAAAATTAACTAGGATTAAATCAGTTTTCTTTTAATCAAAGCTTTCTTCCTTGTGATTGGTATCATAAAGCCTTGCGGTTACAAAAGATGTTAAACAAAGTGACTCTATTTGATTTTGTTTTAAGTTGGCATATAGTTAATAGATCAAAGACCAATCCCTCCACCTAATACCCCAAACTTGTCTTCCTGACCCTTAGTTGATCCTTTCTTTTCCGTTTTTATATTTAAAATAAAACTATCAATTAAAAATATCATGTAGCCTTTTTACTTAGTGGCAGCTTGTCCTTTTGTCTTTCCACAACATGAGGAAAGTCCTGGCCTGTCAGGTTTACTCAGAAGGGCAGGCAGCTCCCTGAGCCAACATGCCTGTCTCTGTGACTTTGTCTTGAATTCCTACATCAATACAATTTCTATCTTTACTGTAGTTTTGTAGAGAATAGAAAACTATTAGGACTTTAGGACTGTCTCCAATGTCTTCCTTTAACCCCATCATGAACTTTTACTTCAATACAACTTCTGTCTTTACTATAGTCCTGTAAAGGAACATTAGAATTTTAAAACTGTTTTCTTTTGCTTTTAAGCAGGCACAAAGATCTGTTGATAATGGCATGATCAAGATCTCTTTTTTTCTAAACTAGTTCCTAGTTTCCATAGCTGAGCATAAAGACCTAGTGATTTTAATTACAGTTTGTCAGCTTCCAAAGTTTCCCCTAAATTTTTCTTCTTTATTAATTCTTCTAAAATCCTCTAAATCATTTACCAAAATCATTTATTAATAATCTAACAGTGAATCTGAATAAATCCTGTAAAAGACTCAATTTTCTTCATAGCTGTATTTTCCCAGGGAATCATCAATTACTTTATTAGTTTTTATTAGCATCAGCTTTTACTAATTTCCAATTCTAGCCTTTGGAGAGAAACCTCTAACAGGAATTTCTGCAGTAAAGAGTCAATCCGAGGCATCCAGGCACTGGAACTTTATCAGGCAGGGCTTAAGGACACCTGGTTATTGGGACACTAGAACTTTGTCAAGCAGTGCCCTCAGGGTGCATGGCAGAGGCACTCAGTAGTCGGGCACTGGAACTTTGTCAAGCAGTGCTCCCAGAATTTTTGGCCTCACCACTAGTGAGACCACTAACTGTATGATAACAGTGGTCCCCCAGAATATTGATACTATTTGACTTTGAATTTGGCATGAGTTTAGGATAACCAAATGGTAGCAGCTGGTTAGGGGGTTCTGTTGGGGTTTGGTCTGATGCGCAGTGTATTCAGATGCTAATTTCTGTGCCCCGAGATCTAATTCCAGTCTGGACATGGGCTTTGTACTGATTATTGAAAAGTTCCCTATATCAATGTTGTGTAAAGGATGCTCCCCCTAAACCTCTGATTGGTTAATAAGGAAGCTCTGCAGCCTAGAGCTGGGTGAGAGAGGACAGGAGGCAGCACTTCTGTTCCCAGCCTAGGGTCCATGAGGTAAAAGAGAGAGAAGAAAGAAGGAGTAGAGAAAGGACATGACCCTGAGGATTGACCTGATGGAGCAGAAGTAGCCCAGGCTGGGCCAATATGGCGAGTAACTCATGGCATGCCACTGGGAAGTGGGCAGAGTGGTACAGACGGTTAGAATAGATGCATATCTGCCCAGCTCTAGTGCCTTAAAGCTTGTTGAATAAATCTGCAGGTCTCCATCTTATTATTTGGGGATTAGAATGGGTGATTAGAAAAAAATCCCACAAAATTATTACCTATCTCTACATGTTTTCATGGCTCTAGCATGCCTGTCTAAATCTCTCTACGTGTGGCAGATAAAACGTGGAAATACAAAAGTACAGTTGTTTGTGTCACTTATAATTTGTTACTAAAGACAGATTCTAAGAAAAATACATGCCTTTCATTTGGTTTTGATGGGTTTGGTTGTCATTGTCCCCATTGCTCTCTTAAAGAGAACAACGGCAAAAAAAATGTGATTGTTGACGAATCTTCTTTAGCCATATTAGCTTTTGTGTATACGTAAGAAAATCAAGCTTTATTTCCGTCCATGGGGTAGCACTCATTTTTTTTAAAAAGCAAAAGAAATTAAGAAAATATTTTTTTAAATAACAAAAAGCCATTTCCAGTATTTGTGGAATGCTTACTTCTGGTTCATTTAATAATCAAGGTGGTGAGGGAAGACAGCTAAAAGCGCATACAACAATTCATTCTGTGAGATTCTAGCTTCTCCTTAAAATTCAACGAAAGTCTAGGCATTTTATCTGAAATGTGAAGTACCTTCTAGGAACCTAAAATAACCTTGAGGATGTTTGTTGGTTTATGCTTGTTTATTGTGTGGGCGGTTGGTTGCGCCACCTGGCTTCTGATGTCTTCCATTTTCTCTTTCACCACCTCTGACATGTTTTATGATGCCGTACAATAAAATATCTAATCAAGTCTCAATGACTTGTAGTGCTATTTTCTAAAAATTGAACACCTATGCTGGAAGCCTATGAAAATTAGCTCATTTCAGCACTGTTTTTTAAAATCTTAGTCAGATGTTTGACTATAAACCATCTTATAGACAATGAAAAAAAGCTGCCCCTGTGGTGCGTACCTACAGTCCCAGCTATGGAGCTGAGATTGAAACAGAAGAGCTCAAGAGTTCAAGTTGAGCAAGGCCCACCCTCCCGGACTGAAGAAATGTATCGACAAGAAAAGTTAAATGGTGGCAGACACGTACAAGGAATACTACGGGGCTTTGATCCCTTTATGAATCTTATGATTGATGAGGGTATCAAGAGGGCAACAAGTGGGCAAGAGGATAACATCGGAATGGTGTCCTGCGAGGGAACAGCAGCATCATGTCAGAAGCCTTGGAAAGAGTCTAAACAGTGTCAGTTCAGCAGAGGTTCCCACATCCCTCTGCAAAGGGCCTCTTTGGTTGTGATATAGAATTGGGTCATGCACATTTTCATATGAAACTTTTTGCTTAAAAAAAAAAATGAATTCAAGACCAGCCTGGGCAACTTGACACCATCTCAAAAAAAAAAAAAAAAAAAAGAAAGAAAGAAAAAAAAAGAAAAAAAAGAAAGAAAGAAAGAAAAGAAAAAAATTCATGGATAAGAAGGCACATCATAAGAAGAGCTTTTCAGAAATATGTGAAAGGCGGTTGGATCAGCCTTCCAAATACCACAATCACTCTTCCCATATTTCTGAAAGGCTAGGAAACATTTGCAGAATAAGGAGAATCCTAGCATGGCCAGCTGTATAAACATCCACAGCTGTTAGAAATGAGTTAAAAGGCTGAAGTTTTAGCATTCATTGTTAGGCCCACCTTCCCCTTTGATTACCTCAGAATATGTTTATTCTTGCTTTCTATCAGTGCTACAGATTAAATGCAGGGTCTCATGCGTGGTGGGCAGGCACCCTGCCACTGAGCTACATCCTCAGCACAAAACCTAAAAACTATGTCTATTCTTTTAAAATTCCTTTTACTGTTGTTGTCGTTGTTGCTGTTTTGAAACAGGGTCTCTCTGTGTAGCACTGGCTGCCCTGAACTCACTTTATAGACCAGGCTGGCCTCGAACTCAGAGTGATCCACCTGCCTCTGCCTCCCAAGTGCTGGGAATAAAGGCGTGCACCTGTGTGGGTGTGTGTGTGCAGATTCCATTCTCAGAGATTATTGATCTATAAATAAGCATCTACTTATTATAAAACAAAATACCTTCCAAACACTGTGGGTTAGAAATTTGTGAGCTGTTTTGTGGTTCTGGTTTGAGACTCTTAATGACATTTCATCATGCTTTCAGCTAATAGTCACCTAAAAATTCAATAAGGAATGGAGGACCTACTTTGCAAGTTTCTACCTCATATGGCTAGTAAGTTGTACTCATTAGTGGTTTTTTGTACTCATTAGTGGCTTTACAGGACTGCTTCAGCACCCCACACGTGACAGGTAGGTTGCCCAGAGTAAACTGTCCAAGAGACCACTTCAGAAGCCATCATGCCTGCTATGGCAGTCGTGGAAATCATTTGATCACCTCTGCTGTGCAGTGCAGGTCACACTGAGTACCCTGAGAAGATGTAGGAGAACCAGGAAGTGGAGTGTGTTGGTCTCATTCCGGGCCAGCTACCATAATATAAATATGTACCATAGGGTACATAATGTACCATAATGTACATACTAGCTACAGCCCAGCAGATCCTCTTCTATGTGGGTGTTTGACTGTCCAAGCACAAATCCCAGTGGCTCACAACTGTTTACCCTCCTGCTGATAGGCTTTCAGATGTCTCATTGATTTCCTAGCCCTACTCTTAGAACTATTGACTCTTTCTCAAATGTCTGATATCTTTGTTGCTGAGAAGCAACCTTCAAATAAAATTAAGACTATGGCATTAAATGTAAACAAAGCTGAAGAAGAATTATATGCCTAACCAGCAGCAGGGTGGTAGTTCTTATCTGTTTTGGTTTGGTTTCATTTGGTTTTCCGAGATGGGGTTTCTCTGTGTAGCCTTGGCTGTCCTGGTCTCGCTTTGTAGACCAGGCTGGCCTCGAACTCACAGCGATCCCCCTGCTTCTGCCTCCCAAGTGCTGGGATTAAAGGCGTGAGCCACCCCACCTGGCCAGGGAGGTAGTTCGTAATCTACCTTTGGAGATAGGCATATATTATATTATATTATATTAATGTATATAATATTAATAATATATATTGTATATGTGAACCAGAGCCATTTTCAAAATACAAGCATTAGTTTGGCATAGTTTTTCCTCTACACACTCTTCTCTACAACTTCTCCCAAGTTTTATGTTAACATCTATCCAGTGTCTTTCTTCCAACTCAGATGAGACTTAGTTTACTCTGTTGGGAAACAGACCCTGTAACGTGTAAGACACAGGAACTAGAGTGGGCCCCGTACATGCCGATTCCTACTTCCCCACTGGGTCCTTTTCTTTTTCTCTTATAGAAACAGGGTCCCACTATGTAGCTTTGGCTGGCATGAGGACTCGTATTCATGGCTTCACCATCACCAGCCCCACGGCCATTCCAGAGGACAGCCTCATTGTCTTCTTCACACGCTCCACTGCTGCTGCCCCTCTTACTTGAAGCTCCACTGCTGCTGCCCATCTTACTTGAAATGTCTATTGCAGTTTCTTTCCGTTGGTGTTGGTTTTCTAACTAAATGGTTTGTTTGTTTGTTTGTTTAATCTAAGGCTAGGCCAAGCATAACACCACAAGTCTCTGAGTACTCAAGAGACAGAGGCTACACACACACACACACACACACACACACACACACACACACACACGTAATTCTAGGCCAGCCAAGGGCTACATAGCAAGACACTGTCTCAAAATCAAAATCAAAATTCTAAGGCCAGATGTAGAATCTGGAAAATACTGATTATTGTGACTGACAGAGGTAAAGAGAGGGAAATGGCAGGTCAAGTGTTACAAGTACTGTATACACATGCCAAGATCATCTGTTCATTCTGTTCATTACTAATGCAAACATGCTCTTTATGCTTCTTATCTCATCTTGAAAATATCTCTAAAGCTATACAAACCACTTCTTAAATATTTATATAACTAGTCAAGAGAAAATGCCAAAATTTTCAGAGAGCAATCTCAGCTGAGTTCACATATTTTACTTTCTAAATCTCTCTTGAATGTTGCTCTTCATGGCTCCCTGGGGTTTGTAAACTAGATGAGCCTCTGAAAACGCAAATTAGTGAGAATGTGCTGAATTCCAAGCGCTAGAAAATGCTGGGGCAGCTTCCTGATCATTGCCTTGGCAACAATCATTCTTTAAAAATGCAGGAGTTTATCCCCAAAGGGATTCGTGCTTCACCACTTTGATGTCCAGAGGGAAAGCACTCAGTTTGTTGCAGGAATGGATAATGAAAATCACTGCTGACCGAAGAGAAACACATTATGGGACCCTCTTCCAGATGTGGAGTGTGCAGGGCATTATTACAGAGTAATCTCTTCGACTCCCTTTAAGACAAACCCTGAATGCCATGTTCAGACTTACCCTTGCCACATCCATAGAGGCTTGCATGCTTCCGTGTAATATGAAAGTTTGTATTAACTGTATGATAGCATGTTAATATGTCAGTCCCTACTAGGCTTTGGTAAAATGTTATATTTTATCCACTTTTATATCACCATTGGTACGACGTAATCCTTTTTTCATATTAGCAATAAACACTGTTAATTAAATGATAATACTCATCTTACATGGAGTGTAAAGAAATTAGTAACTCACCAACCACATATAATTGATAAACCACTTGCTACAAAAAGCCTTGTGGTGATTTTAATAAAAATGGGAGTGTCACTACTAGGTGTGGCCTTGCTAAAGGAGGTGTGTCACTGTGGCAGGCTCTGAAGTCTCATATACTCAAGCCACACCCATTGTGTCATTCTTTTCCTGCTGCCTGTGGATCCAGATGTGGAACTCTCAGCTCCTTGTCCCGCTCCATGTCTGCCAGCCTGCCACTTTCTTCCCACCATGACAATATGGACTAAACCTCTGAACTGTAAGCCAGCCCCAATTACACATTTTTCTTTATATGAGTTACCTTGGTCATGGAATCTCTTCAAAACAATAGAAACCCTAAGACAAGACTTAAAATGTTATGTTAACTTTCGATTTGTCTCTATTTCCTTTCTAGCTACAATCATTTAGAGCTCTTGCACAACCATTTCTTGCCCTCTATCCTATGTGATGATAAGCAACACTGTGGGAACATCTTGACCATGTTGAGATTAGAATGCAGAGTTAAGCAGAAGGACCACACAATTGCCACATGGAAAGTTCCAGAGCATGATTTAAGACATTATTCCTCAGACATCTGCTAGGAGTCTTCGGCATCTGAAAACAGCATTCTGATTAACAAGGGAACATAGCCACAAGATTCAACATTCTAGCCAATTCTTCTCTATCATGCATGTTTTCATTTAAAGATAGGCCTTAACAGAGCCAGCATCTTCCTGCATCTCCCCTGGCAAACAGTACTTTAATCTGGTATCAGTTATTTTACATATGCCTGGGATCTTCTAAAAAGTGTTACGTGCTTGAAACATTTGTGCCTATTAAAGTCATTATTTGCATAACACAGCCATCTTTTATTCATTTATACTGTAAATTACAGATCATTTATACAATACTCAAGGAAGAGGAATTCCTGAGGCACCCTTCTTATAAACCACATACATTTATGAGGACGGCAAGGAACCTATAGCAGTAGGTACATTTACAGAAAGTCAAAACTAGATCAATTATGTGAGATACTATTCTTTGTTCTATACCATTTCTAACCTGTTTCTCCAAGTTATCATCAAAACTCCTTTATATGGGGATAGAGATGTGGGTCAGCAGTGAAGAGCACTTGCTGCTTTTCCAGAATATCACCATTCAGTTCCCAGCATCCACACTGGGTGGCACACAGCAGCTTGTATTTCCACCTGGCATGCATACATGTGGACATATCTATATACATATAACTGTTTTAAAATCTTTCCTTTAGACATCTTCATTCTGGAGGTATCGTCTTATGTTGACTAAGCAATAGAAGTCATCTTTAAGGGTTTTTGTATCAGCTATGATTATCTTTTATTTGAAAGCCTTTTGTAACTTTATAAAATATTTAATCTACTATATAGTCTCATCAATCTAAGGTAGAAATTCTTATTTATTCATGTCTTCTAGTTGGTACTATATGTACTTATCTATAAGTAATTCATGTACATATGGAGGTTTTTAAAGTAATAATTGTCCATATAGAATTTTAGAAAAAAAATATTTTAACCTAAAAGTGTATATGTAGAGTCTGGAGGAATGGCTTAGTGTCAAGAACGTTTACTGCTCTTATAGGTGACTTAGGTTCAGTTTCCAGCAACCACATTAGACTGTAGCTCCAACTCTCATGTATCTGTCAACCTCTTTTGATCTCCACAGGTACCGCATGCATTCAGGCAAAACACATACATATGAAATAAAAATTTAATGTTTGTACATTTTTATTCTGTATGGCCACACTCATACACAGATAGAAAGCCAGGTGTGGTGGCACATGCCTTTAGTCCCAGCACTCAGGAGGCAGAGACTGGCATATCTCTGTGAGTTTGAGGCCAGCCTGGTCTACAAAGTGAGTCCAGGACAGCCAAGGCTACACAGAGAGACCCTGTCTCGAAAAACCAAAATAACCAAAACATACACAGATAGACACATGTATATGCCATAGTTCTATGGCTTACATAGCTTGGAAGTCAGTGCCCCTTACTAGTAAAAGACCTGCTCTCCTATGCTGAGACACCTTTCCTCTTCAGCTCTCACCAGGCTCAGTATCAGTCTGACACTGGGAAGTGAGCAGTGTAGTAGAAGTTTTGATTTCCTTAACAACCCAGTCATGTTATATTTTTGTTTTAATTTTTGTGGGATATGGGGCTGCTTTTAGTTTGTCCACAGCTGATAAGTGTCTCCTGTGGGCTAAGAGAGGGGCATGGTCTTTGCCAGCTACAGAGAATGGAATTCTGAGGATTCAAATAGGGTATAAATACCAGAGCCCAGAGAGAGAGAGAGAGAGAGAGAGAGAGAGAGAGAGAGAGAGAGAGAAAGAAGACAGACAGACAGACAGTCAGGCAGTCAGACAGTCAGACAGACAGACATACAGAGACAGAGACAGAGTCAGAGAACACTTAGAGAGAATTCTTCGAGGAGACGGTCAGAGGAAGAGGAAGGCTACTGTTTCTGCTGGACTGCTGGATGTCCTAACAACTGAGACTGGTATTTTCCCAAAGAACCCAATGACCCTAACCAGCTGGAAGTAGACTAAGAAACCTATGCCCCTTTTCCCTTTCTCTCCTACCTAGTGTTGGGAGTTTGGTGGAAGGGAGGTAGAGGAATAAGACCCCAACAATATAGTTAATAAAAAAGTCGTGCATACAGAGCAGTTCAAGAGAAGACATGAACTAGAAGCCATTCCTGTACTGAGGTGCAAATGCTGTCATTAGGCTTGGCCCACTTGTCTCAGCCTTTCTGGGCTAGTGTGGCTTCCATAACAGGTCAGTGTATGCCAGCAAATGCCTTCTGTACTAAATATCATAAGGTTGCACAGTAAGCTGGATTATATTTACAATTGCATCTTAGGGATAATGATACAACTTTAGATGTCAATGTGATGTTGATAAAATTCAATCTATTTTTTTTCTTACTACTGATTACAATAAACAATAGTTACTTTATGAGTCATGATATAAGCATGTACCTGATGCAGTCTTTAAAGAATACATATGAATAGTATGTTTTTGGACAATAATTTGATAATGCAGCTCAAATTCTTAAAGACCATAATCCCAAAGGGAGGGATGTGTCAGGATGCTCTTTTCATGGCCTCTGTGGCACATACATGTTTTTAATTGTTTTTGTCTTTGCTTTGTTATTGTCTGTTTTGAGAGAGGCCCTCAGTTTGAAGCCCAGGCTACTCTCTAACCCATGGTGGTTTTCCTGCCTCAGCCTCTGCAGAGATGAGTCATCACACCCAGCTTGCTTAATAGTGTATAGACAGAGCAGGGGCACCAGCTTAGTAGCAGAGTACTTTCCTAACATTCACAGAGCTGTTTTCCACCTCTGTATACACATGTGTGTGCACACAATGTATATGTATTTTGACTATGCTATACTTCATAATTTTGAAACTTATAAATTGTATATGATATTCATTTTAAATAATTCTTATGTATCACAGAAGAACTAAAATTAGATTTCAAGGTTAGAAGGTTAAGAAATAGGCCTACAGGAGATAATCTGGGCAGCTGCAAAGAGCAGCCTCTCTAGAGGTAATGATGCCTAATGACTGACCCAAAGGGTCCCAGTGGAGATAGAGTTGATAAGAGACCCAGTTTTATGGCCACATTCCTTCCTGCCCACAAGAGATAGGGTTAATAAGAAGCCAGACGCTTCACTGGACAAAGTAGTGAACAAAGAGAACAAAGAAAGATAAGCCATGTGCGGTCTTCACACCTTTTTCTGTAACCGGTCACTTTAGACATTAGATCTTTTTATGTTACTCAACCAATAGATGATTGCCAGGCTGGGACCCTCCCCTCCCCACTTTGGCATCCTAGGAGGGATAGGAACCTATAAATTTACCCTCAGCTCAGAGGTTGAGGCTCTTTCTGGATACCATTGTGTTAGTGACTGGTGAGAGCCCGGCTTGTTTCGATTAAAGGTCCTCATGTATATTGTATCGGTATCAAATCCTGGTGGTCTTTTTCCCAGGTCTCGTGATCTGGATACAGCAGTTAAATTTAAAAGCAGTGTGAGTAATGAATTAATCTAGAACATTCATTACAGTGGCAGTATTTGACCACTATGGATCCAGTCACTTGAGAGGCTGAGGCAGAAAGATTACAAGCTCAAGGCCAGTGTGAGCTATATAGTAAGATTTTGTTCCTAAATAAAATATAAAGTGCTAAAAATGTAGCAGTAAGAGTGCTTGCTTAGGACTGTTGGCCCCGCTGGGCTTCCTTACCCCTCCCCCCCACACCCACCCCCCACCCCTCACCCCGGCATCTTTAGTGAGGCTGCAGTGGTCATCGCCACTCTCTGAGCTTCACCATGCCACCCAAGGACGACAAGAAGAAGAAAGATGCCTGAAAGTCGACCAAAAACGACAAAGACCCAGTAAATAAATCTGGTGGCAAGGCCAAAAAGAAGAAGTGGTCCAAAGGAAAAGTTCGAGACAAGCTCAACAATCTAGTCCTGTTTGACAAAGCCACATATGACAAACTCTGTAAGGAAGGTCCCAATTATAAGCTTATTACTCCAGCTGTGGTCTCTGAGAGACTGAAGATTTGAAGTTCCTTGGCCAGGGCAGCTCTTCAGGAGCTACTTAGTAAAGGACTTATCAAGCTAATTTCAAAGCACAGAGTCCAAGTAATTTACACAAGAAACACCGAGAGTGGAGATGCCCCAGCTGCTGGTGAAAATGCATGAGCAGGTTAAATCAGCTGTACATTTGGGGAAATAAAACTCTATTAAATCGAGAGAGAGAGAAAGAGAGAGCTTGCTTCGCATACAGGAAGCCCTGGGTTCAATCCCAAATATCAAAGTTTTTTAATTGGTTAAATAAAGCATCCTATGCCTATATAGGGGGAAATTATATCTTTTTAAATTATGTATAGACAAATGTATACTAAGGGCTTCTTCATAATGTAAAGAGGAAAAACTATAAAAACTGTGTTTCCACCTCACATTATTATAACCAAATATTGTATAAACGTAAAAAGGGAGGAAGGTTAATTTGGCTCATACTGAAGTCTCGGGGTGTTGCTCCTCGCTCTGGGCCTGCCATAGCGAGGTACCTCATGGTGAATGCTTGTGCAGAGGAGAGCACATTCACTTCACTGCCAGGATGTGAGAGGGAAAGAAGATGGACCTGCTGTGGTGTCCAACATTCACTGCAGGCCATGCTGCTGCTGCGGCTGACTCTCAGCCCGCAGTGGGCCCCGCCTCTTCCATCACTGAGAAGCAAGCCTGGGAAAGATGATTCAACCTCTGCCTTCGGTCATAAGGTCCTCACTTCCTAGGGAATTTGCTGTATGAGGAAATGCATGCAGATGCATATATGTGTGAGTATATATATGTATGCGGCACATATGTATGTATCAAGGTAGGAATGAATGGACATACTGCTTCTTTTTTTCCAGGGTTTTCTCATTCTTTTAAATGAACTTATGCAACTTTTGTTATGATAAAAGTTATTTTGTAAACTAAGCCCATTTATTTCTTCACTAAGCAGCAATTTTTTAGTATCCTATTTAGTGTGTGTGTTGGTGTGTATGTGTGTGTGTGTGTGTGTGTGTGTGTGTGACAATACATGTGCAGGCATATGTGTGGAGGTCAGAGGACACCCTTAGAAGTTAGTTCTCCTGGGATATCTGGGAGATGAATCTCAAGTTCTGGGCTTGCACATCAAGAGCTTTTACCACTGAGCCATCTCACTGGCTCTCTCTCTTTTTTTTTCTTCTTAAAATAAAATATATTTTACAAATAAAATAAGTGTACTTTACAAAAACAAGTTTTTTACAGTCTTTACATTTTAATATATTAATACATTTCATGTGGGGACAATTTCAGTGGCGTTACAGAGACATTTTCAAATTTTAAGTATTTTGTGTCTGAATATATAGGGGAGTATGCATACATGTTATGATGGCATATAGGAACATGTATGTTTGCAGGGACATGTATACATGTGTATGTGCATGCAGGCGGACCCCTAGATGTCAACTTCAGATATAATTCCTCAGGGCCATTCACCTTTGGAGATTATTTGTTTAGTTTTGTTTTTAAATTTTTATATGTATGAGTGTTTTACCTGCATGCATGTGTGTGCACCACACGCATGCCTGTTATGTGTGGATATCAAAAGATGTTGACCAAGCTCCTGGAACTAGAGTCACAGATGGTATGAGCTATTGTGTGGCTTCTGAGAACAACCCAGGTCCAGTGCTCTTCAAGAGCAACAAGTGATCCCACCCACAAACCTTCTCTGAAGCCCCAAACACCTAATCCTTTCTGAAACAGAGATTTGAACATAAGGCTTGGCAGTTAAATGAGGCTGGCTGGCCAGCAGGCCCTGTGGATTGGCACTCCTCTCCTCCCCAGCGCGGGATTACAAGAGTTAACACCTGTGGCTTGTTAAGGACCTCTTTGCTTGTATGCCAAGCACTTTACCACCTCCTCAGCCCTCACAAGGTTTAAGTTTTAGTTTCAGGTTTCAAATATTAATCTTTCCAGTTCTTACCTAAATTACAATTAATGATGAAAAGGGAAATCTATATTCATGTTTAAAATATATTTTTCCATCTTTCAAGTGAAGGCCTAGTTTTTAATGACATTACATTCATAGGTTTATTATGCTGTCATTGAATTTCTTCTTCAGTATACTTAATGTCTATTTTCTTTTTTTTTTTTTTTTTTTTTTTTTTTTGGTTTTTTGAGACAGGGTTTCTCTGTGTAGCCTTGGCCATCCTGGACTCACTTGGTAGACCAGGCTGGCCTCGAACTCACAGCGATCCGCCTGCCTCGGCCTCCCGAGTGCTGGGATTAAAGGCGTGCGCCACCACGCCCGGTTCTTAATGTCTATTTTCAAGAGGAAGTGTACACACAGAAAACAGGAAGCCAACATGGTGAAATGTGTTGTTGCTGCATTAACCACACCAGCCACTAGGTGTCTCCATTGCATCACCCCACTCACTATCTCTGATGGAAGTTTCCGATCAAAGAGATGGAGAGCAAAGCTTTATTCACAGAATTCTTTCTTTATACTTCAATTTTTTTTTTCAGCCTGCTGAGGTAGCACACGGCTGTAATACCAGCACTCAGGGAGGCAGAGACAGGTGGGTCTCTGTGAATTTAAGGCCAGCCAGGTCTACAAAGGGAGTCCAGGACAACCAGGAGTACACAGAGCAACCCTGTCTCAATTTTTTCCAAAAAATATTTCATACGTATGAGTGTTTTGCTTACCCGTATTTGTGCCATGTGCATGCCTGGTGTCCAGAAAGATCAGAAGAAAATATCAAATCTCCTGGAGCTGGAGTTAGGGACAATAGTGAGCCTCCGTATGGGTGCTGGGAACCAGAGTGTTCTTAACTGTGCAGCTATGTCTAGTGACTTCACAGAATTCTTAAGTAAGACCCAGCGTCTTCCTGTCAGACACCCTATTGAGGAACAGTTCTCCCCGTTTGTGCCGTGTCCTCTTTCATTTTTGATAACCGAACACTTCGTTGGGCCAAGGAGGGGAAACTTTTATTGCATCCATTTTGCAATCGTATTTTAATAGCTATCATTTTCAAAGTCTAATAATCAAATAAAGCCATGAGAGCACTTGCAGTCCTTTTAGAGCGCTGGAGGTCCTCTCCCTCACACAGTGAGTAGCATCCAGTCAGCAGCGCTCTGCACAGAAGAAAGCGCCAGCAGCTACAGAGATGGCCTCTGGTGAGGGAGCTTCACCATCCCACAGGAAGCACCTGGTGACATCAACTGCCTGACAAGGCCTCCTTTCCCTTTTCTGTCTTCTCTTTGCTGCCCTTTCTATGCTAGGCTAGGTAGACAATTTTTAAAGAAAACTAATATTTAAAATAGTTGTACTTTAACCCTGAATCATTCCATTACAACAAAAGACATCTCTAGAAATTACATAAATGCTGACAGTTTGAAGTACTCCTAACTCTGAATACTTGCATTAGTGTTCACTGTAATTTAGCATTGGCTACAAACTGAGTTACCTGTCTGCCCAGGGAAACTAATGGATGGTGAAATCAGATGAGAAGAATTTTAATTGAAACAGCAGTGAGAGCAGAATTCGATTTTCATTTTACAAACTAGAAATAGAGGAACCGTGTGTGTGTGTGTGTGTGTGTGTGTGTGTGTGTGTGTGTGTGTGTGTGTTCCTAAACAAAATGTATGCATGTCATTGTTTTCGCTGTTTTGGAGCGGGGTGGTATGGTGCTGGGGAATGAACTCGAGGCTTCATAAACTCTAAGCACATACTATATACAAATGACCTACAGCCCCAGTGCTCTGAAGTGTGTTTTCCCTTTTTAATACTGTCTTTTTAGTATCTAACCATTATACTACAACCGTCAGTGATATTGCTTTCTCTTAGGCTCCAGTGCTCCATTTTCCCTGTGTTTTCTTATTCACTGGATAGTTTAGACATGCAAAAAAAATGTCATCTAGTGGAGAGAATGAAGGATTGCATATACTTTTTGGAACCAGTATGTTTTGTTGTTGTTGTTGCTGCTGTTTGTTTTTTTAATTCTCTTTAAACCCTGCCCATACTCCCATCCCTCCTCTTTTCCCAGGCCCACCTTCCCTCCTTCCCCCCTCCCCTATTCCTCAGAAAAGGGGAGCTCCCCGCCTTCCCATCAATCCCGGCTCATCAAGTCACATCAGGACTGAGCAACCGAGTACACCTTCTTCCCCTGTGGCCTGGCAAGGTAGTCCTGCCAGAAGGAAGTGATCAAAAGGCAGGCAACATAGTCCATGTCAGAGACAGCCTCTGCTCCCCTTACTAGGGGACCCACATGAAGCCTGGGCTGCCTATTGGCTACATCTGTGTAGGGGGCCTAGGACCAGTCCATACATGGTCCTTGGTTGGTGCTTCAGTCTCCACAAGCCCTTCTGGGCCCTGGTTAGTTGGCTCTGTTGGTCTTCTTTTGGGGCTCCTGTCACCCCTAGTTCCTTTTCTTCCCCCACCCCACTTTTCCACAAGACTCCCTACACACCACCCAATATTTGGCTATGAGTCTCAGCATCTGTTTCCAACTGGGTGGAACCTCTCAGAGGACAGCTCTGTTAGGCTGAAAGTATAGCAGGGTATCGTTAATTTAATCTCATCTGTTTGCTATGATGAAACTGATTAAGAAAAAAAAAACTTACTTTCAGACTTTACCACCAGATTTTAAAAGTTTCTGAGATATTTAAGTATTTCCCCAAAAGTTTTGTTGTTTCAGGACAAGGTTTCTCTGTGTAGCTTTGGCTGTCCTGGACTCACTTTGTAAATCAGCCTGGCTTCAAACTCACAGTTGTTGGCCTACCTCTGCCTCTGAAGCACTCAGATTAAAGACATGTGTCACCCCACCTAGCACAAAAAGGGTTTTGTTTGTTTGTTTGTTTTTATGTATAATGAAGATCAGTGAATAAGAGTTGTATGGGGAGCATATAAATTCCTGAGCGAAAACGTATTGTTGACATGAGCATAGCTATGTCCCAGACCCCAATGTCTCAGACCCCGGGGGAAATGGGAAAGCGATACCCAAGTAAGGCTCTAAGAAATGGCAAAACTTTCCTCTGGCCCAAGTAGGAATGTTGATAAGGAGATGACCTTTAGCTAAAACCAGTGGACATAAGACATAAAGACATTGACTGCCGGCAGGGCAGGCGGTGGTGGCACACGCCTTTAATCCCAGCGTTTGGGAGGCAGAGGCAGGTACATCTCTGTGAGTTGGAGGCCAGCCTGGTCTACAAAGTGAGTCCAGGACAGCCAGGGCTACCTCCTTCCTGAAAATGCTCCTCTGTGGAGCAAAGCACCCACCAACCCCTCCTCCCTGTGCTGTGCATAAAAATCCCCTGAGTTGGTTGCTGGTTGTTGGTTACATAACAATTGTCCCCCAGCAGAGCCAGCACAGCCTACCCAATCCCAGATTTTTTTTTTACATGTATTTATAATTTCTTCACTCTTGAGTCACCCAGTCAGATTTCCAAGACCAAACCTTTTAGGACACAGCATAGCCAAGATGATAGGTTAGTCAATAAAGTGCAGATATGCAGACCTGCGTTCCATTTCAAGGATCCACTAAAAGTGGTAGCACACACTTGAAATATATGCCCTTGGGAGGAAGATGCTGCCCAGCCTATTTAGCAAACCCCAGCTACCAGAAGAGATGCTGGCTCAAAAGATAGCGTTGACCCCTGACCTTCACAAACAGCCATAAAAACATAGCACTTACCTGTATGTATCCTTGTGTGTATGCATGCATGTATGTACCCACACACACACCCAGATCAGTAAGTGTATTTTTAATCTTCAGACTATGAGATGGAGGATTTAGGAATCTTGTGTTTGGGTCCTGACATTGCTACCTTGGCAATTTAATTAATTCAGTTGATGTTCTTTCTTTCCTCAGCTCTAAAATGAATCAGCTGGACCAGGCTTTTTAAAAAAAAAAAAAAACAATAATTAGCATTGGTCTCTGAAATGAATAAATAGTAAAACCCAAAATATATATTTAGGTCATGTACTTTAGTAGAATTTTGCTTTCTGTGTAAAGTAATTTTTTTTTTTTTTTTTTGAGACAGGGTTTCTCTGTGTAGCCTTGGCTGTCATGGACTCCCTTTGTAGATCAGGCTGGCCTTGAACTCACAGTGATCCACCCACTTCTGCCTCCCATGTGCTGGGATTAAAGATGTACGCCACCACACCCAGCCCATAAAGTAACTTTTTATTGGAATATTTTTATAAGAAAATTGTACGATATAATGTCCATTTTTCTAGGACAGAGTGAACATGACTACTTAAATTATTATATGTTTGTGATTTTGTCTTCTGTACATATTTCAATCACAGCTATATTCTGTTTGCTTCTGAGTCCTTAGAGTTAATATCTCCTCTGATTGTGACATCGTTCGTGTCGACGAGGGTCCAGTTCCAGGATCCACTTAATTTGTAGGGGTTCAGTGTGGGCAAACTGTAAGGAGCACCACTGAACAAAGTTAAAAGTCACCTTGCAAAGCCAGGCATGTTGATCCACGCTTTTGGTCCCAGCACTCAGGAGGCAGCACAGACAGACGTCTGTGACTTTGAGGCCAGCCTGATCTACATAGGGAGTGCTAGGCCAGCCAAGGCTATACATCGAGATCTGGTCTCCAAAAATAAATACATAAACAAATGTACAAATAAATGAAAACCACCTGCCACTGATTTGGGCATTTCCTTTACTGTTTCTTACTCTTATTGCAAAGACAGGGCTCTATTTTTAAAGCCACAACCCACAGAATCCCCCCCTCAATCCTGTCTCAAAAACTAAAATATCAGTCATTTTAGAGAATTTTTAATTTTATAATTATACCATTATTAGTTTCAAAATAGTTGAGCATAATAAGAAGTGTAATAGTACATCCAGGCACAGTGGTATACCTTCTTAGTCTTGGCTCTTGGGGTGCAGGAAGGGAGATCAGAAAGGCAAGGTCATCTTTAACTATACAATGAGTTTGTGGCTTGCCTGGGCGACATAAACCCTGTTGAAAGCAGGGAGATGTATACTGGATATAGCTCAGTGGTAAAGCGCTTTCCCAGCACTCACTAGGCCCTTTGTTCAATTCCCAGCATCTCAAAATAAATAAATAAATAAATAAGGACCGAAAAAGACAAGGAAGAGGAGAAATGCAGAAGGAGTTCCTAAGCATTAGAGGCTCTATAGTAATCCCAAGCCGTCTCTCCTCCCACAGAAATCCCACTGGTACCCATAATCTCAACAGAAAATCTTTAAACCATTACTTTCCTTAAATTTAAAAGTATGATCAGAGATATAGACAGGTGTTTAACCTATATGAAAATAAATGTTGATAATTATCCAAACATCTGATATCTCTTTTGGCCAATGCTGGGTGTGAAAAATGATTTTTTATGAAAACGCTGATTATTGTGATGGTCTGCCTCAACAGTCCCCTCCCACCCACGCACACCTTTTCTCAAGGAAGAAAACCCTAATCCAGTGCTTGGAAGAATTGTTCTACCTTGCCTTATGTACAAACCAAACACAATACTTTCTTGCACACCATCCCCATCATGTGGTCATTAAGCACTTGGCTTCTCAAAACATTTAAATTCGTTAAAGTCAGTGACATCGCCTACGAGGGATATGGTAAATTCATGTTTAGAACACACTAAAATTATGAGTTTCCTTTACTGTTCTGTGCATCTACCTTACACCCATGGGCCATTTAAAGGAATCAGAGAGCTTTCTTAGTTCAATTCTCATTAATACCTCTAGAATACTTACTACCCATTAACTAGAGTGGGTCATTAGGCCATGTCTTTTGACAATACAGGGCATTTTACCAGTCAAATGTTAAGGCTCTGCATAGGAAGGACTTGGTTGTCGCTTACATTTATCTTAATACATCTTGTTCCTACACATCTTCTTCTCCAGCCTTCTTTTCATGTCTTCATTATTCTACTAATAATACCCTTAGGCTCTCTCATCTCATCTCCCTTCCTTTATTCTTTCCTCATCAGTTCTATTTTCTGCAGTTACACTTAGTAACATTTACTCTCATCTGTGAACTTTCTGTGTGATACCCCAAGCAGTCAGAGTAGAGGCTTCACAGTCAGCCTGTCCAAAAAATGACGCAATCATGGAGAGAAGACAGACAGTTGGTAACAAGAGCATCCAGGCAAATCTGGGTCAGGCTGGGAGTCAGCTGAGCGAGGCTGGCTCTGTAACAATAACAAAAGAGGGAGCATGAGGTGAGAAGCATTGCTTACTGTGAACTTCAAAAGAAAAAAGGGGGGAGGGAGGAAGTGCTCCCTGAATCCATGAGTTTAGAAACAGGGAAGGAGTACAGAGAAGAAAGCCAAGACTGGACTTCCAGGAGGATCAAGTATCAGTGACATGTTCCAAAGGGTCAGAGAAGGAGCCAGCATCCATGTGAGAGAGCCTAGAGCTTACCTTGGGCTTGGCTTTAGCAGTGTGTGCTGAGTGTGAGTGTGAGGATAAGCCAGGAGCTAGCAGCTGTCAAGAGCAGATAGAAGAGGAGCACAGTAGCATTACTGGTGTGGGCTGTAGGTTGTGGTAAAAGGAGGTGACAGAAAAACAACACCATAGGAGTTGAGGACTCATGACGTAGGTGGCAGAACTGGCTATGGCTGTTATGCCTGCTTGGGCATCATGAATGACAGAGAAAGCTGGCAAGGGTTAGCAGGAGCTGCTGGACAGGACAGACTAGGCAGACTGGTCCAGTGGCAGATACCATGTTGTGCTCTGACTGAAGAATGTAGAAGCAATTATGAGAGGAAAAAGCAGACAACCAGGTAGGCCAAGGACAGGGCAAGCCAAATGGTAGTGTCAGTATGTCCAAGTGTCTAGCAGCACTCACACTTTCTATCTTCTGCTTTGCATAGGTTTGTGTGTGTAGGTGCACACGTGTGCTGAAGTATGCATGGCCACATATACATGTGTAGAGGCCTGAGGCTGATGGTGGGGATCTTCTTCAGCTGGGCTAACCCTTATTCCTCTGATGCAGGGTCTCTTAATCAAACCCAGAACTCACCCATACTGCAATCTCTCAAGGCAATTTATTCTGGCTAACCCCTGCCTCACCTTCCAAGGCTGGATTAGAGGTGGATTATCATTCCACCTGGCATGTGCATATGTTCTAGGATCCTAACTGTAGTCCTCTCCTGGCCTAGCAAGCTCTTCAGTGGTTGAGCCATCTCCCAGTCCCCAAATTAGGAAAACAAAATATAAGTCAATATGAGCCAAAGTGGATTTTGTTTGTTTTATTTTGTTTTGTTTTTTAGGCAAGACCTCACTATGTAGCCTTAACTGACATGGACCTCACCCTGGAGCCCAGACTAGCCATGAACTCTCAATGATGCTCCTGCCTCCACTTCTCAAATGCTGGAACTACAGGCATGTGCTACCATGATCAGCAATGGCAGTCTTAATCCTATACTTCCCTGGTGATTGAAGATCAAAGTGGTATCACTGGTGCCCTCTGCTTACTCTGGAATAAGGGTAATTATAGTCTTTAATATTGGTCTGGGCACGTGCAAGGGAAAACCATCCACTTTATTTAAACAAGTGGCATTACTAAGACCTAGCTCTTGAGGACAGTTAGCATGGAATATTGAGATTTCTATAGCTCTGTGTTGGACACTCACTTTCTAGAAATAGGTTATCTTAGCTAACCATGTTTTTATTATTTGCTGAAGTAACTTTGTTTTATTGCAAATAACTATTTAAGTATTAATGTTTTCTTAAGTAAAAAATGTTAAGAGCTTGTGTGTACACTTATACGTGCTAAGACTAAAATTTAAGCAAGGGTAGTTAAGCCTTGGCTAAAAAACAACTGTCTACTTCACAAATTAAAATTTGTAATTCCACTGTAAAGCTGACTTCTATGCTAGTTTAAGTAAGACTGCGTGTGCTGGCACATAAGAAGTTAAGTCTGCTCAATTGTAGCTAGGGATTTCAAATCTGGTGTCGTTTCCAATTTTTGCCGACAGAAAACTTATGGACTTTACTGAAAGCAGATGTTTAGAATGGGATGGAAGTACAAGCACAGCCCTGGTTGATTAATATCTTGTTGTACTTCTTTGATATGATACTAACAAATATTCAGCTATCTGTAAGTTGATCTTAAGGACTATTTAACGTTACCGTGAAAGCATAATTTCTTAAATGATTTGTTCAAAGTTTCTATCAATCTACCCTGGCAGCAGAGCCACATGTTAAAGTTATTGCTGTCTGAGTTGCAACAGCTGCCCTGGGAGTCTTGTCTGATCAGCAAGCTAACTGCTGTTCACAGTAATATCTGGTCTTTCCCACCCCGAAATATACACAAAGGATTTTTGTCATTCTTGGCCCTGGGCAGCAGAAGGAGCAGAGCATGCCAGAAGAGCTCTACAGGCAGAATGTCCTTCCACCTGTTTTATGCTGTAAGACACGCTCCTGAATGCGAGGCGGTGTGGAGGCCTGTTTCTTTGAATGGCAGCTGAATGCACCAGCGGGATCCTTGGCAGTGATGCCTAGGCACTGAAGCTGGCATTCAGGGGAGCTAAATAGAGAAAGGAAACTTGAGCAGACCACTTCCTGGAACACTGAGATCCTGAATGAGGAACTTAGAAGCAGCAGATTCTCTCTATTCTTATACCAGCCAAGGTCAGATTTCCAAGCTCCCGTCTATTCTACGCTTTCCCTTTCATCGTACTGTGGCAGTGGATGATGGTAATAGAAATACTTCCTTTTCTTTCAGAAAGCATTAAAACTTACTGTTTTGTTGTGCTCCTGTTTGAGGTTTTCTTTACACCCTAAAGTGATAGCTACACCACAAATCAAGTAGAATCATAGTGGAAAGAGTGACTTGTTTCACATTTCCAGGGACAGGTCTTAAAGGGCAGGTGTCACCGTGCCAGCTTGCTTGTTGCATCCTTTAATTTCTGTTAACAGACCTGGGACTAGCTGTGCCTGGGAGAAGAGAGCTTGAAGCTAGGATATTGCCGCAGCTGAGTACTCCGTACCACTGAGGAAGGTAAACTGACAGCAAAGATCTAGCTGGAGTCACAGGCTTTTACTAACTCCATGTTCTCTGCCTGGTGCCTCCTGGAACGATCGTTTCATTTCTTTTTTTTTTTATTGAATAATTTATTGCTAATTATTGTTAGTTTTGTGCTTTTTGAGACAAAATATCGTTCTGCAGCCAAGACATGCTTCCAAATCATGGCCGTCCTACTGCCTCAGCTTCTTGAGTGCAGGATTATAGGCACGTGCCACCAAACCCTGCTGCTACTTTCAAATCTGGACACTACTCAGAATCCTAGCAGTTGAGAAGGGCAATGACCAGTGTCTGAGGGAGTGGGGTAGACAGAGGCCAAGGATTCCTTTAGTTATTTTCAGTTTCTCAGGAAGCTTAAAATAGTTTACTCAAAATACAGCCATTATGTTTTTCGTGTTTGTTTGGGACCGGCTCTCACGTAGCCCATGCTGGCTTTGAACTCACTCTGCAGGAGAGGATGACCTTGAACTCCTGATCTTCCTGCCTCTGCTTCCAGAGTGCTGTGATGACAGGCATAAGCCACCGAGCTGGGCCTGCACCAACCGAGGAGGATACATGCAGAGAACACAGATGCCGTGTTCAGATCTAGCCAATGGACAGCTCATTCCCCAAGGCTGAGGGGAGAGTGGGGGACTGCCTCGGAAATGAACTCTCGTGCCAGAGCTTTGGTCACTTCCCCTTGGCAGGGAGGCCCTGCAGCACACACAGGAAGGAGATGTAGGCTATCTACATGAGACCTGATAGGCTGTGGTCAGACGGTGGAGGAGAAGGGTCCCCCCTGTTAGAGGTCTGTCAGAGGGGACTAGAGTAGAAAAGGAAGGGAGGGTGGGAATGGGAAGATATTAGCAAGAGCTTAACAATTGGGATGTAACATGAATAAATTATAATAAATAGATAAATAAAAATAAGTAGAAGGGAAAAGGTTTTGGTGGTGAGTTAGAACAAAACTGTGTGAGAGATGGAATTTTCAATTTTTTTTTCACAGAAGTTTGCAAACAACGGCAGGTTGTGGTTATACTCCCTGGCTGAGCCTAAGTCCTACAAGTTTTAAAAGGCTGTTCTGAGCTGGGCATGGTGGCCTTTAATCCCAGTACTCAGGAGGCAGAGGCAGGCAGATTGATGTGAGTTCAAGGCCAGCCTGGTCTACAAAGTGAGCCTAGGACAGTCAAGGCTACACAGAGAAACCCTGTTTCGGAAAAAAAAAAAAAAAAAGCCTGTTCTGGGGGCACTATGAGGTGTGGACAGCCAGTTGTTCCTGGGCTGCCCCACTGCTGTGGTAAGAAACTCCTCAGAGCTTTGAGGGAAGGACTAGGATTCAATAGCAGGAGGCCATGCTGGACCTAGGGAACCTTCTCTTAGGCCTGTGGAGCCTTCAAAGAGCTTTAGCCAAAGCAAGGACAATGTACATGAATTTCCTCAGATCCAAGGAAGGTGGGAGAGAAGGACTTCGGTTGCTCATATTCCAGGAGCAATGACAATTGATGTATAACTACATCATTCATTCATTAAATTACCTGACACTGAAGGGAATGTAAGACTCACGGTGTCAGGTAAGACTGTCAACACTTGCAGGTCTCATCTATTTTGCCTGGACAGCAGGTCACTAATACTACACTCAAACTGTTCCCTGGGCTGATTTGTTTCTACCACAGATACTCCCACCACCCCCCAAGGTCTTCGGGTGCTAGGCAGCAGACTTCTCCAGACAACTGCTATAAAGCCTGATCATCTTCCACCCACCAGGCGTTGTCGTTCTCATCCTGTAGGAGAAAGCAGCAAAGGAAACAGTCCTTCCCCTGGAATGCCCAACCACCATCTGTCCAGCAAACACTCTTGGCCCATTCTCCACTTTTGCTGTTTATTTTGGCTTTGCAAAATTTCTTCCAGTAAATCCCATGAGATTTTGTGGAATTCCTCCTCAAATCGTAAGTCTTGTTTGAGGACAGATGCTGAGCCCTAAGGGTGCTGTGCTCCAAATGCCGGATGTTACCACTGTGGGAAAGTGGGTGACTCTACACCAGACCTCTCTGTCTTCCTATAGCTGCATGGAAAGCTACAATTATCTCAAAATAAAAAGTCTAGATAAGAGTAGGCAAATGTGTCCATAGTGTGAATTTATTACTATATCATGTTCTTCCTCACGAAACTGCAGAGCAGTCAATCAAAACCCACATAGGACCGACAGCTCCAATTCTTTGGCTTCCATATACATAAGCATAGGCAAGCATAGCAGAGCTTCCAGTGTAAGAAAATTGCTGGTTTAACTGATGTAAGCAGTAGGAAAATATGCTATATTTTCTACTATTAAAATAGATAAAAGAAGGCTTGAGAAGGATAATCTCATGGCGCACTGATTGGAGTGCTCAGCATTTGCAGACGGACTCCACGCCCAAGCTCCATGCCTTAACTTCCTCAGCACACAGGAGAGCTCAGCATTAGCAGACAGACTCCACGCCCACGCTCCATGCCTTAACTTCCTCAGCACACAGGAGAGCTCAGCTATACAGCAGCTCTCCCGTCGTGTATGCTTCCTGGGTAGCTGTGGACAGTATCATTCATGGGTCCTGGTTTGGGGGAGTTTTTTTGGGGAGGGGTTGTTTGTTTCTTTGTTTTTGTTTGTTTGTTTTTTGGTTTTTCAAGACAGGGTTTCTCTGTGTAACCTTGGCCGTCCTGGACTCACTTAGGCTGGCCTCAAACTCACAGAGATCTGCCTGCGTCTGCCTCTCGAGTTGCTAGGATTAAAGGCAAGAGACACCACACGCAGCTGTTTTAACAGTAGGAAATATTTGCAGGTCTTCCTGTTGTTACTTTCCTTGTCTGTGTTGTGATGGTTTGTTTGCTGTTGGTTTGTTGTTGTTGTTGTTGTTTTGTTTGAGACAAGGTTACACTGTGCAGCCCTTGCTGGCCTGAAACTCACAGAGACCCACTTTAGGTTTTCCAACAGAGTCCCTCACTGAACTTGGAGTTTACCATTGTGGCTAGACTGGCTGGCCTGGTTCAGCCTTGCTATAGAGGCCATGGATCCAACTGAGAGAGTGCTTGTACAGAAAGCAGTATAGCAACTGAGCCATGTCCCCAAGTCCCCACTTAGTTGTTGCTTTTTTTCTTTTTCTTTCTTTTAGTTGGCCAAGATCAAGTCACAAGAATCTCCCCAAATAGGTCCCAGGGATTGGCACTGACCTTAAATGGAGTCCCAGATAGGGGGAGACAATTATAACTGAGTTGGGGACAAATACTCTGCTGGTAAGATCAACAACAGGAGACAGGTGGGTGAGCCATTAGCCAGGAATCGTGGTAAAGCCTGAAGCCTACTCAGAGATAATAAAGACGGGGTAGGCATGGATAACCAGAGTGGCTGGGAGGCACAAACATGTAGAGCCTGCTCCTGAACACACAGCGCGGAGCATGGTGGTCCAGCCTGCCAAGAAAGCCTGGGAATGCTCCCCTCTGAAGTGCAAGGGGGAGAGATTGTCTTAGCTGAAACCCAGAAAGCACAAACCCAGCAGTAATAAAACTGTAGCCTGAGAAGCTGCAGGGGCAGTGCCTGTTATAAACTTACTCTGTTCTGGAAATTTGTTTCATTTTGATTGGCACAGCTAGCATGAGGTTAGGGTAAAGTGAAATACGTTTATTGTTTATGGTGGTTTGGACGTGGATGGCCCCCAAAGGCTTGGCCCTTAGTTGGTGGAACTGTTTGGGGAAGAATTAGGAGGTGTGGCCTTTTTAGAGGAGGTACATCACTGGAGTTTGGCTTTAAAGTTTGAAATTTAAAAAAAAAAATTAAAAAAAAATTTTTTTTGAAAATCCTGTGTCAGACCCAGTCTCTCTCTCTCTCTTCTCTCTTCTCTTCTCCTTTCCATATTCACCACCATGATGGTGATGTACTGACACTCTGAAACTGTAAGCAAGCCCCCAATTGAATACATTGCCTTGCTCAGGTGTTTTGTCACAGAGATAGGAAAGCAACTAAGACACTATTTTAAAAAAATATTGAGACAATATGCTAGCCTGAGCCTCCCTCACATGGCTCAGGCTAGTGTATACACACACACACACACACACACACACACACACACAGCGTCAATATAAATATATAAATATATATATCCATCCAAAGATGACCTTGAATTCCTGAGCCTCCTGTCTCAGCCTACCAAATACTAAGATAACAAGAACAAGCTACTGTGGTGGTTTGAATGAGAGATATCCTCCAAAGGCTCAGGTATTTGAATACTTGATCCCCAGTTGGTGGTACTGTCAGGGAGTGTTGTGTAACCTTTAGAAATTGGGACTTTGCTGAAGGAAGTACATCACCAGAGCAGATTTTGAGAATGTGTAGCTTTGCCCCCTTTCCAGCTCACCCACCCTCTTCCTCTGTAACTGAAACTGTGATCTCCTGGTTTCCTGCTTCAGCTGTCTGCCACATGTCTCTCCTTCCATTGTTAAACTTCTATCTGGAACTGCAAGCCAAAACCCCTGTTTCTTCTCTACGTTGTTTTTGGTCATGATGTTTTATGACAACCCAAGTGCCTAATATAGGGGTTCTAGATGTGGCTCAGTGGGTAAGAGCATTGGCTGCTCTTGCACAAGACCCAAGTTCAAATCCCAGCACCCACATGGGGGTTCACAACAATCTGTTACTCCAGTTCCTGGGAGGTCAGTGCCCTATTCTGGCTACTCTGGTCACTGCATGCACGTGGCATCCTCAAGTGCCATCCATCTTGATTTGAGCACACAGAATTTTCACAAGAACCTAGGGTTCACAAAATAAGATCGGCAGTGAGTCACAGGATCTCCTGTGTCTTGCCACCCCCAGTGCTGGGAGGACTGTTACCTACAACTACACTCAGATATTTTTAAAAGTTTGATCTTTGACAATTTTAAATGTATATAACATATTCTGACTACTCTCACCCCTACACACACACACACACACACACACACACACACTCATCTCCCTTCCATCCCTATCATCTTCTTCCTACCAATCCCTTTCTCTAATTGATCCTTTTGTTTTGTTTTGTGGCCTGCTCTGTTTAACCAGGGTTTGGAACTATCCACTGGAGCTTGATGGTATCATCATGGGTCTATAACTAAAGGCAATGATTTCCCCTTGTCCAGATGCTATCAGTAGCCAATAGCCTCCTGAGCCTCTTCCCCTTCCAAGACTGAGTCCTGACAGGCCTGTTCTTGTGCAGACACAGAGTAGGCAACTATCCTGCCTAAAAGATGGTGTCTGGCCAGACACCATGTTGCACGCCTTTGATTCCAACACTTGGGGAGGCAGAGACAGGTGGATCTCTGTGAGTTCAAGGCCAGCCTGGTTGACAAAGTGAGTCCAGGACAGTCAAGGCTACACAGAGAAACTCTGTCTCAAAAAACCAAAAAGAAAAAAAAAAAAAAAGAAAGAAAAAGAAAATTTGAACGTTAAATACATAGACATTTCCTGTTCTGTTTTCTCTTTCCCTCAAGACACATTAAACTTACTTCATATTAGTTTGAGGTTTCATTAGGAAGGAGGATGCTTTATTGTTTTTGTTTTGTTTTGTTTTCCAGACAGGGTTTCTCCAGTACAGTCTTGGCTGTACTGGAACTCTCTTTGTAAGCCATGCTGGCCTCAAACTCACAGAGATCCACCTGCCTCTGCCTATCCCCACCCCCATGCCCACCCTGAGGGCTTGGATTAAAGGCATGTGCCACCAAACTCCGCAAGAATGCCTTTTCTTTAACATAAATGCAAACATTTGACAAGTGAAAGAAGGAAATAAGTCGTGTGATGTTGGCCCTAAATGAGGTTGGCATGTTTGCTTTTGTCTGACTGGATGGACTTTAAATGAAAATGTCAGGCCGGGCAGTGGTGGCGCACGCCTTTAATCTCAGCACTCAGGAGGCAGAGGCAGGAGGATCGCTGTGAGTTCGAGGCCAGTCTGGTCTACAAAGCGAGTCCAGGACTGCCAAGGCTACACAGAGAAATCCTGTTTCAAAAACAAAACAAACAACCCCCCCCAAAAAAAAGAAAGAAAGAAAAGAGGAAAAGAAAGAAAGAAAGAAAGAAAGAAAGAAAGAAAGAAAGAAAGAAAATGTCTCCCCAGTTAACTAATTTAAAATCAGTTTCTCAAGTTTTTGTCAAGACTTAGTTCTCTTGTGTATCAAACTGTGTAACCACAGGACCACAGATTTGAGGCTAACAATGCTAGGTAACACGTCTATAGAACTTCCTAGTGCTGGCACCATGTTACTGTAAAAACGTTTTGTGTGTGTGTGTATGTGTGTGTGTGTGTCTGTGAAAGAGAGAGAAAGAGTTCAATCACTGTGAGAAAATATCAGAGAAAACGCATGTAAAATGAGAGAGGGCTTATTTTGGCTGTGCTTGCTGAGGCGTGCTCGTCTGTGGAGAGCTGGATCTTTTGCTTCTAGTCTTGAGTAAAGCAAAATGTCACTGAGGGGAGAGCCTGGTATAGCAAAGCTACTTTTTCACTCATGGTGGCCGAGAGACGGTGGAGAGAGGCTGGAGAGGGGGGAAAGGGGGAAATAGGAAGTGGGGAAAGAAGAGAGGGAAAGGAGGGAGAGAAGAAGGAAAATGTTTAGTCCTCTCTTAGAGGTCACGCCTGCAGTGCCTTCTTTCTCCTGGAGTGCTCCTCTCGGATGTTCACCACATGACAGGAACTTTCCCACACATGAGCCTTTAGGTGACATTTAAAACACAACCATAACAAAACAATCCTACAATGTTGAGGTTAAAATGTCACATAGCGGGTGACTTCATCAATGAACTATGCTTTCTCACAGTTCTAGATACAGGAAGTGCAAAAGTAAGGTGGTGAAAGGGTTGAGCGTCAGATTGCCCACGTTCTCTCTGTGGGCTCAGCCGGCCCACACTTTGTGCTCCTCGGAGAGCTCAGAGAGCGCTGGCTGTCTCTGTCTCTTAAGTATACCGATCCTAGGGGTCAGGCCATTATTCTCAGTGACTCATTAAACCTTAATTACTTTACAGTACCACACCCAAATATAGCCCCGCTGGGAGTTAGGGATCCTAAAGATAAATTTAGGGGATCTATTCAGTCCATCGTGGTAAGTAATCCTTTCCACTCATTCTTGAAGATTAGAAAACTGGAAGCCACAAAGGTTGAGCAATCTGCCCAAGATCATCCAGATGATAACCTGCAACCCTGGCCTGAGCCCCATATTCCTACCCACCATACCCTGCTGGCTCCTAGACCTAGCATGAGTTTTAGAAAATTAAACATCATCGGTCCAACACCCCCAGCCGCAGTCAGCTGTTAGACCTGTTGTAGAATTATCAGAAAATTTTCATATCTTTACATTTTTTTCTACAGAAAGCAATTCTTTCTTATTATTCAATATCAGATTTAATATCTAAATTGCAATTACTGCAACGTAGCTCTTAAAACTGCTTGTCTAGATGTAGTAGAAACCCCTATTTCTAAACGCCTGTACATAAATTCTTAAAATATAAGAAGAAAAAAAGCAAAGGCTGGGGATGTAGCTCAATGCTGGAGTACTTATCCAGCAGGCAGGAGGCCTTGAGGTCAATCTCCCACCCCAAGGGAATGAAAAAAAGAGAGAAAAATAAAAACAAAGTCAGGAAGCAAACAACTGCTTGAAAAATCGGCCTAAGACTTGAGGAACTCACCAGAGAAGTCATGCAGATGCAAATAAGCACACAAAAGATGTTCCCCCATCATACTCATTGGGAGTAACACGCATGAAAATAATAATGAGACACCGCTACATATCTATTAGTATGGCTAAACTCTGAGTGTTAGCAACAGCTAGAACTATGCAGTTCCAGGAACGCTCACACATGGCTGGTGGCTGGTGGCTGGTGGCTGGAGGGATAGGAAACTGGCGTAACCACTTTGAAAGACCCTTTGGTAGTTTCCTATAAAACATATTTCTATATTACCTAGTGGTGATAAATATAACAGTGGTATTTTTTAAAAAAAGTATTGTATTGCTTTTGAAATATTTAAAGGTTTTAAACCCAGCTTTCCATTCAGAGAAGTTTAACATTATAACTGGGTATAGAATTTTTGCTGGTTAATGAAACAAACCACTTTCATAGCAAAACATAGCAAACTTGGCTATGTTCAAGTTGAATGTGCACCAAGGACAATCTGACTAATCAAGTGAGAGTGTCCTCAGGATTTTAATGCACAGAGGTGAGAGGACCAGTGTGAGGTCTGGTGAGACTGTGTGCTGTCTGCTGTGTCTTTGAGCACACAATCCACATAAGCCTGACTCTGTCTCCTCATCGGCAGTAGTTTCTGCTGTGTGTAAAACTAAGCGAGTCCACGGTTATGTGCATTAAAGGGTAACTAACTATGCACTTGCCAAAAATCAGTTTTATTTACATTTCTTTTCTTCTTCTTCTTCTTCTTCTTCTTCTTCTTCTTCTTCTTCTTCTTCTTCTTCTTCTTCTTGTTTTAGTTTGGGCTTCTCTGTGTAGCCTTAACTGTCCTGGGACTTGCCCTGTAGACCAATCTAGCCTCACACTCACAGAGCTCCCCCTGCTTCAGCCTCCTCGAGTGCTGAGATTAAAGGCATACGCAACCATGCCTGGCTCGTATTTAAACTTCTAAAGAGAATTGTTTTGGGTAAACTTTTAAGAACAGAATCCTGCAAATCTCTGGCGGAAAGGAGGCCGTAAGTGAGAAGAAGCAATGACAAATGTCGTGAGAAGCCCCACATTACACCCAGCCCTTTCCTTCTATTACTCATCACACCAGGAAACAGAAGAAGCTCTCTTCTGAGGCAAAACCTCAGACCAGCAAGAACACTGCTAGACCAACCACAGAGGTGTGCGCTCAAACCTCAGCTACACGCCCCTGCCCGACACAGCAGCTGGCGAAGAATTTGTGCTGGGTTCTGAGAACAACAGATTCTCACTGCGCAGATTCCGTGGATTATAATGTAGGAAGTCTGAGAAGAAGATGCGGAGCGAGCCATTTCTCCTCATAAATCCATTTTAATTTAAGCATTCCTAGTGCATCTGAGTGACTGAGTACTACACTGAGATCTGTTCTGGCCAGCTGAGAATAGCCTTAGCTGTTCACATAGACACCTGTAACACAACTACTGTGTCACTGCTACAGACACAAGACTCTCCGTGTGAATCTGCTGGTTTGGCTGGGAGATCTTGTGATTAGAGAATGGAGCCAAGCACAGTTGCTAGGATGGCTAAGAACCAAAGGGAGAAGGCTTGAAGGAGGGTGAAAGTTATCCTCCCACCAGGTTCTGTAACCTCCCAACTACTTCCAAGTGAGAAACCTACTAGCAAGAAGCCTTTTAGATACCCAGTCCAATGCATCACTGTTTCAGATCTCAGCTCAAAGTTGGGGCAGTGGTCATTTTCACAGCGTGCACATAAAACCCCATTCTGTTCTAACAACCCCAGGGCTGGCAGGCTTGGTACACTTGGCTGTGCCAGGGCTGAGCCCTTGGCTCTAGCAGTGCATCTTTCACAGTGAGCAGTAGCAGCAATGAAGGGTTCTCAGTGTCCCTGCAGGATACAGACATGGAGGAGCCAAGCAGGAGAGGAAAGACTGGGTGCATCAGTGCACTTACAGCAGCTGGTAATAAGTGTGGACGACATACCTTATTGGCAATGCCCAGAAATAGCTAGAGGCCACTGCAGTCAAACTAAGAACCTGTTGTTATTTTTGTAACTTGGAAATCAAAGGCAAATGTAACCTGCTCTTATGTAGTCTGGAGAGACCGGACATACTGTATCTAAACCATAATTGCAATTAGTGGGCTACTTTGCAAGTAGCCTAATGTCATGGGGAAACTGTGGCTTACAACAAGATAGATTGGGTGAGGTGCAAAACAAATAAGATTACAGCCAAAACCAAAATGCCTATGAGTTAGAAAATCTGAGAGAAAAAAGAGTCAGATTATACACAAATCTCATGAAAATTGAAACTTGACAATAGGTAGCTTTTTAGCACAAATACCAACTCCCTCCCCGCCAGGAGTGCATATGAGTAGATGTGTGAATAGAAGATGGAGGACTTTGACGCAACGTTTTCACATTGCTCTGCTTCAGACCAGGAAGATAAAGCTGGAGGGGTAGCTCAGGGTTAGAATACGTGTCTAGCTTGCAGGCATCCCTGCCTTGGGTTGTACATAGGGGCTGAGGACTGAATCCAGGGACTTAAGCATACTAGGGAAGTGTTCTACCACTGAGCTGAGCCTAAAGCCCAAAGATCGCGCTGACCCCTTGATATCCTTAGGTTTTGAGCCGCCTGCTAGCCAGTTTTATTAATTAATGTAAGGCACATAACATCAGGGCTGGAGATGCAGCTCAGAGGTGGAATGTGTAGTTAGAATGCATAAGGCAGGAGACGATGCTTCCCGTAGAACCTCTGTCTGCATCCAGCAAGCGGGCGTCCTAGCACTGGCTCCCAGGGACAGGTGCCTTTGTAGAGCTTTAGTTTTCAGAGGTTTGGTTCATTATCATGGTGGCGGGAAGTTTGGCGGCATGCAGGCATGCACGGTGCTGGAGAAGAAGCTGAGATGTCTGCATCCAGATTGACAGGCAGCAGGAAGAGAAACGGTGAGCCACCAGGTCTGGTTTGGAGCTTCTAAAGCTCAAATCCCACCCCCTAGTGATGCAGCTTCTTCAGCAAAGCCACGCCTACTCCAACAAGGCCACACCTCCTAGTGGTACCATGCCCTATGGGTTTATGGGGCCATTTTTAGTCAAACCACCATAAGTAGCTTTCCTGAGTAGAGGAATCAGGAAAGCAAACTGTGGCTCTGACAATCCTCTTCTGTCTGTTCATTTCCCCGACGTAAGAAGGAAGGGAAATGGGACTCAGTTAATAAACTACTCCATCAAGGAAGTCTTACTTGATTAGGCTAGCCTTTTCATTGCCCTTACTTCTTAATAGTATGGATAATAGGGACTATTCACTAACAATTTACAAGGATCAGCATTGTTATCTGTTTAGTTACTGCAGTTAATCTGTGTACAGATCATGCCTGTGGTAGTCAGTGATGGACAGTCAGAGTCAATAGAGTGTCTGGAACACAATAAATAGTAAAATTTGCAGAATGACTGAATGTGAGTGGTATCTCTGCAGGGATTTCCCTATGTGGCTTAAGGTATAGGCTAATACACTTAATGTGCTCTCCATCTTTGTTCTTAATATTTTTAACTTTATTTTTAATGTTATATAAGCAATATGTGAATGTATGCTCACTTAAAAATTCAAGTCATACATGTGAGCACATAAAAGTTACAGTTGTAGAAATGTGAGTTGTGATCAATAAAGCTTTTACTTATTTATTTCTCTGTCTCTCTGTCTTTGACTCTGTCTCTCTTTGTGTGTGTGTGTGCGTGTGCGTGCGTGCGTGCGTGCGTGTGTGCGTGTGTGTGTGTGTGTGTGTGTGTGTGTGTGTGTGTGTGTTGCCTGCATGCACGTATGTATGTGCATGTAGTTTTATGTTAATGTGACACAAGCTGAGAAGGAATGCTCAGCTAAGAAAATGCCTCCATAAGATCTGGCCATAAGCAAGTCTGTAGGACATTTTTTAAATTAGTGATTTATGGGGGAGGGCCAAGACCATTCCTGACCTAGTGCTCCTGAGTTCTATAAGAAAGCAAACTGAACAAGCCATGAGGAGCAAGCTGGTGAATGACACCCCTCCGTGGCCACTGCATCAGCTCCTGGCTCCAAACTCTTGCTCTGCTTGAGTTTCTGTCCTGATCTCCTTGGATGATGAGCTGTGACGTGGAAGTGTAAGCCAAATAAACCCTTTCTTCCCCAAGTTGCTGTGATCCTGGGGTTTCATCACAGCAATAATAGCCCTAACTAAGATGCATGCTTGTGCACCATATGTATGCAGTGCTCTTGCGGACCAGAAGAGGGAGTACCAAATCCCCTAGGACTGGAGTTACAGCTGTGAGCTGCCATGTATGTGCTGGCTATCAAACTGGAGTCCTCTAGAAGAGTAGCCAATGCTCTTAACTATTGAGCCATCTCTCCAGTCTGAAAGCTATTAGGGAAAAAACAAAAACAAAAAAACCTAGGACTCCTTCAAATTTCCTATCTATCTAGTTGTATTTCTTTTCCCAGTTCCTAACGTCACTCTTAACTGTTTCATGTGTATGCTGAAGGTTCTTTTTCTGTGTTGTCATATATGTGTGTGTATCTATAAATACATATGATCAGATAAAAACATATTTGTTTTCCCATGCATACATGTGGTGAATATATAAATTTAGAATGCTATAATCCAAGATAAAGAGGTCATAGAAGCCATGCTAATTGCAACAGAGAGAATTTAAAACAGGCAATGAAAGACAGAAGTGCCACCCAGAGTGGCACCCTGGAGGGCTAGAGGGAAGAAACAAGCCATTAGGACTCATAAGCTGAGGTGCCTAGAGGCACCTACAGCAATGGCAGCCCTTGCTGGATACAGCTGGAATGTGGAGGAAAATGGCTATCTGGCTAGGGGTGGAGATGTTATCAGGATGCTACGGGTACCATCTGAAGCAGAGAGAAAGGAAGACAGCCCCTGGCTTCTGGTCAGCAAGATGGCTCAGTAGGTAAGGCCACTCAATACAAAGCCTGATGAGCTAAGTTCAAGTCAAGGACCCATACTGTAGAAGGAGAAAAACAAGTCTTGCAAGTTGTCCTCTGACCTCCATATATGTGCTGTATTACACACACACACACACACACACACACACACACACACACACACACACACCCCAAAATCACCCATTTTGATTCTTCCATCTGCCCACCTACAGTGTCCATCTCTGGGTCTCTTTGACCAGGTCTGAAAACAAAGATCCCAAGGACAGAGGGTGGTGTAGAAAGCTCTGAGAACAAGCAGACAAGAGGTTGGCATAGTCAATTTAAAATAAAATATATAAATAGCACGTTAGCATATGTAGTGCTCTAACTTTATCACTTACCATTTTTATAGAGATAAAGCCTATTTTAAAACACCACTGAGAGCCAGCATGAGCCATGGGATAAAGGGTACAGCAGCAGTGCACAGAGACAGACATCGTAAGGCTGTAGGTGGGAAAAATTATACTCCTAGCAAAAGGGCAGAGATGCCATAGAACAGCAATTCTCAAGGCTGCGTGTGTTTAGGTCCACTGCAGGAATCAGGCTCGAGCTGCTCTGCAGAGAAGGAGGAGAACGCAGGAGCATCAGCTGAGAGAGAGCCAACAACTCAGCAAGTGCAGAACAGCAAGAAACTTGATTCTTCCGTGATAATCTGTGACTTCTACAAAACAAGGAACCGAAACAGTGAAGTGAGGGGCTGGACAACCCAAACCATCTCCACGTAGGTTATTGTGTCTTTCGCCTCTTGGGGACTTGGCGAAGGTGTTAAGGGACAGTTCAGCATCAGTGCCTCCACTTCCTGCCTTACACAGACAGTGCGACAATGAAAGAAGTTCTAAAAGGAGGTGCTTCAACACTCTACTTTATGGACAGTGCTGGTCACTTGCCATTTTCCTTAGAAACACTGACTCCCAGAGCCTGATTTCAAATGCCTTTGGTGCAACAGTGGAGGCTCCCATAGGTCTCAAGTTCTTTGATACACACAGAAAAAAAAAAAAAATGGGACACAGTGATAAAGACAACACAATACCTCTAGGAGCTCTTAATCTCTAGGGAATTACAAGTGAATGCCTTGGGCTGGGCTCGTAGCTCGGTGGTAGAGTTCTTGCCGAGTACGTGCAAGGCCCTCGGTTCAATACCTAGCAGCACAAAGGAGCGAACAAATTGTTTTTGATGCAGTGTGATAATGGTATCTGTCGCTCACGAGAGGTGATCAGCAGTTACTAGGCGGGTGACAGCAGAGCACAAGGAGGTGGACAGATAGAGCTCCCAAAGGTGATATCACAGTGAACATGAAAACAGGAGTAAGTAGCCATGCAGTGGGGATGCACTCCTTTAATCCCAGCACATGGGAGGCAGAGGCAGAGGCAGGCAGATCTCTGTGAGATCCAGGCTACCCTGGCCTACAGAGTGAGTTCCAGGATAGCCAGGGCTACACAGGGAAGAAACCCTGTCTCAACAAAACAAAACAAACAAAAACATGATTAAGAACTCCTTCAATCTCCAACTTCAGAGTTAAATGAACAAGACCAGACCAACTTTGATCAAAATATCACTCCCCTTTCTTAAGGATTTACACAGAGACTTTCTTCTCTCATTTACTTCTCATCATATAATGGAAGGCACACAGACATATACACAGGCAAAAGTGCACACACAAACACACTAGAATACACAGAGACAAACACACAGACACTATGTACACACACAAGTATGTACACACATATACTCATGAAGCACAGACATAGACACACCTATATACACGTACATGCACACACAGACACACACACACATTTTGATTGAGAAAAATAATCTACTGCCCTAGATCTAAAACAGGTCTAGAATAGGACTTTCAGAGACTCAGCCTTGAAAACCAATCATGTGCCCACATATAATTTAATATTAAATAACAGACCTAAGATTTCCTGACCCACTGTGCCATGACGCCTTGTGTGTTTGTGAGCGTATAGGGCAGCCTACTCTTACCTCTAGAATTTCCTTCCGAGTACTTTGGTGGCTCTGCCTTGCTGGCATCCATCCACATGTGGGTTTGGCCCACTAAGGGTAACTGTGGGCGGAACAGGCAACCTCTTTCCACACCAGATGCCCCAGGCTATCTTCCACAAGTTCACATTCTTAGGGTTCACCAAGCAGACTTCAAATTGTCTTTTCACTTCCCTACATGGCGCATGCATTATGAGTCTGTCCTCCATCCCTGTCTACCAACAAAGCAACTCAGGAAGGCCATCTGAAGGTCTAGTGGTCTGCTTAACCATAAAGAAAAGCAGATGTGAGAAATGATTTCCTCTCACTGAGCCCGGCAGCTGTGCAAAGAGAAAGCCGTGTTACAATGGGGGCTCTTATGAGCACAGTCTTGGATAACTGCTGTGGTCCACCCAGCATTTGCTCTCTCACCGTGCAATGGGGATAGTGATTTTACACCTGCGAGTTTTGTCGTCATCATTTAAGTTGATAACGGCACTGTGAGGGGGTAACCTTCACTGTCAGCTGTACCGGCTTTTGAATCACCACCGAAGCACACCTCCAAGTGTGTCTGTGAAGACGTTTCCAGGAAGGTTTAACTGAGGAGGGAAGACCTACCCTGAATATGGGTGGCACTGCCCTCTGGTCTAGGATATGCCAGACTGGATGTAAAAGAGAAAGCCAAGTGCCAGATTCTCCTGTTACTGCTTCCTGCCTGTGGATACAGTGCCACAAGATGCCTCAAGACCGTGCTGCTGTAACTTAGCTTCTATGATAGACTGTATTTGCTAACCTATGAGCCAAAATAAAGTTAATTCCTTAAGTTTCTTTTGCCAGATGTTTAGGCACAGCAATGAAAAACAGAATACAAGTGTCTACTTCAATGGTTGCTTTTACTTAAAAGCTTATTTGTGGGTATATTCATTTTTACTACTTTATGTGTATGAGCGGCTTGACTGCATGTGCGTAGGTGTAACACATGCATGCCTGGTTCCCATGGAGGCCAGAAGAGGGTGTTAGAGGTCTTGTAGCTAGAGTTACAGGAAGTTGTTAGCCACCACGTGAGCAGTGGGGACTCACCTGGAGCCCTCTTCAAGGGCAGCAAGTGATCTTAACCTCTGAGCTGCTTCTCTAGCCCCTTACAGCTGTTTTCTGGGCAACCATTTTGTATATCCCTGCTGTACGTCAGGTACTGCCCTTGAAGAGAAACATACAACAGTAAGCAAAGAAAGCCCTTGCCCTAGTGCTAGTATGCTCATGGAAGATACACGTTATCATATTTTTTAGAAGGAGAAGAAAGCAGGGTTTAGCTGGGTGTGCTGGCTCACGCCTGTAATCCCACTCCTCAGGGAAGCAGAGGTAGGCGGATCTCTGTGAGTTCAAGGCCAGCTTGGTCTACAAAGTGAGTCCAGGACAGCCGACTTTGCACCGAGAAATCCTGTCTCAAAACCATCGCCACCCCAAAAAGGAAAGAGCCAGGCGTGGTAGTAGCACACACCTTTACTCCCAGCACTCGGGAGGCAGAGGCAGGCAGATCACTGTGAGTTCAAAGCCAGCCTGGTCTACAAAGCGAGTCCAGGACAGCCAAGGCTACACAGAGAAACCCTGTCTCAAAAAACAAACAAACAAAAAAACTAGAGTTTGCTCACAAGGGTTGACATTTTAGATGAAGTGCCTAATGAGTGCCTGAATGAGAAAACAGCTCTGCGAATATGACAGCAGCAGGTGGGCACTGAAGGACAGCCTATATTACGATCCTGAGGGAGAAGCAAGTGTGTGTGAGTGTGAAAAATAGTGAATTTGGCTGAAGCCATTTGAAAGTGGGGTCTGCAAAAAGGGAAATGAACCCTGAGCGGGGAAGACTGGGGATGGTGGATGACATGAGGAGGAAGGCGACCCGACTTGCATTTTCATGGGGCTTCTTCAGCTGCTGGGTTGAGAAGAGACTTAGGTATGGTGTGACGTCACCTGAAGACATGTGAACAAATGTCAGTTCACCCCAGATAGGCCCTGATGGCAGAGCAAGGATGAGTCCATCCGAGGTTAGCTTGGTGAACCAATGAATTTTCATGGGCTGTTTCTTCTGCAGCATAGATGACTGGAGGGCAGCTTCATCACCCCAGAACCCAGCCACCTGCCTGCAGCTCCTGGTCAGCAGGACAGGGTCTCCTGCCCACAGCAGTTGTTACTGTATACAACCCAGACAGGGTATGTACAAATCCTATAGTACATGGAAGCTTGCTAAGTCCTGTGGGCTTTGTTTGCTTGCTAAGACTTTGTGTGTTTATGTGTGTGCAGGTGTATGTATGTATAGGTGTGCATGCATGTGAAGGCCGAAGGACAACCAAGAGTGCTAATCATGAGGAGCACCCTAACTTTGGGACAGTGCTGCTCACTGGCTGGAAACTCACCAAGGAGGCCAGCCTGGCTGATTAGTGAGCCCAGGGATCCTTCCAGCTCTGTGTTCCCAATGCTGGTATTACAAGAACAGCCACCATACTCATCCTTTTCACATGGGTTCTGGGGGTTAAGCTCTGGTCTTAAGTACTTTACCAACTGAAGTAGCCCCTCTGCCTGACTTCCTGAGGCTGCCCTCCTCCTCCCAGCATGAAGGAAACTTTCACTGTGGAGGAAATTGCTGCACAATAGAGGACAAAGACAGAAGTGGGGCTAGAAAACGCTGCAATGGTCCACTGAGAAATGATACATGCAATGCCCTTACTTTAGTGCCTGATCTTCTTAAAACCCCCAGAGCCCAGGAGTGGGAGAGCGGGCCCTGCCCTGATGACACAGGAGTGGGAGAATGGGCCCTTCCCTGATGACACAGGAGTGGGAGAGTTGTCCTTCCCTGAGAACAAGGGAGCGGGCCCTAATCTAGGGCTCTGAGTGGACCTCACCCCAACATCTACCCCGTGTATGACCTGCTGGAACACATGAAGGGGCTGGACCTGCAGATTCAAAGATTAAGAATCTCCTTGACACACAGCAACTGTGGGATATCCGACAGCAGTCCCAGTGAGGACCCGGTAACGATAGTGTAGGCCTCAAACCAGACCCATGACTCATAGCAATGAACATTTGAAAATAAACATATGTAGACAAAAGGCTATACTGCGTGATACACTACAGCTCCTGTGACAAGATTTTTTTGTTTGTCTGCTTTATTTTACTGGGGGGAGGAGAGGGAGTTTGGTGCATGACATGTAAATCACAGATATTCAATAAAAGTAAAAAAAATTAAAAAAAAAAAAAGATTGTAACAGTTAAAACAACAACAACAACAACAACCAGAGTCTTTTTTCCTTTTTCATGTCACATGGGTCTTTTAGCTACCCATCCTCGCACCCTTCTCAGTACCTTTCTTTCTTTCTTTCTTTCTTAATCTCCTTTCTCACTACCCAGGATTATACTATTATAGAAATCAGTATGGAAGTTTCTCAAAACTTAAAGACACAACTGCCATGTGACCCAGCTGTACTACTCCTAGGCTCCTAGCCATATGCCCCACCTCCTACCACAGAGATAACCGCACATCAATGTTTATCAATGGGGTTCGCAGGGGAGCAGAAGTTGGCCAAAAGTCATTTCCATGAAAAACAAAGGATTATAAAGAAGCCAGGACCCATAATCCCAGACCTATAGCTCTAACGCATATGACACATAAGTGTCCTTTACATAAGCCACCTTCTTGGTGTTACAATTCAAATGATGTCTCGTGTGAGAACAGAGGTGATACCAGAACTGCAAACAATGACTTGAATCATAGACATGTGTCCAAACACTGAACCAAACTGGATGTGTCACCTAGTCCCACTTAACTTTCCCTTCATCAGAGCCCCCAAAATTCCAAGGTTACTCTAATGGTCACAACCAGGGGCCAAACAGAGCCAGATAATGACCTTAAGTTATGAAAATATCTTTACAATCTCTTCCTTGTGTCAATCTTATGAAACTCTTTGGACCTGTGGACACATTGAAGAGCTTGTCAGGGAGGGCTCTGGTAATTTGACATTGCAGAAAATCAGCACTTTCCTAGAACAGAAACAGTCTACCTTGATGGCTAGAGAACTAATTGTATTATAGGACAGGGATTAAGGCACGCAAGAAAACTTTCTTAGATTTTGTTCACAGCAATAATGAATTATTTGTCATAGACTTGCCAACAACATTACCGTATGGTTTGTTAAATTACATAATTTTGACTTTGTAGCTAATGAGCCACTTTTAATAGTTTCTACATTCTGAATTTTGAATCACTCTCTTTTAAACCATAGGTCTCACACCTGTTTGTCAATTAGAACATATTGAAGGCATATGCTTCATAGGCACTGTGCTCAGCTCACATGGGGAAGAAAGCAAATGCAAACCCTGCCTTCACAGGACCCTCTAGGGAAGAGCCTCAACATCAGACAGCTAAGGGTATAGTCACAGAGTGAGAAAGAGAAGATGCTCAGAGTCTGCGTGAAAGCAGGGTGCAGTATCCCAAGCTCATGAGGACCTTAGAAAATGGCAGCTCTGAGGGATTCATTTTTCTCAGGAGATTTGGTTTTCAGTGCTAAGGATGGAATCTCTAGACTTGTGCCTGATGAGCAGGTGTCCTACCACTGAGCCACGGCTGAACTAGTTATAGCTACTTTTTATAGGGCCTTTGAAAAGCTGTTCAGCTGCTTGAGAATATATGGGCCATTATCATCACAGTTTGAAAAGATGAGATGGTTCTACATCATGGCTGTGTTCCCAGTTTTGCCAGCCCTCAATAATTATTTTGAGTGCCTATTCTTTGCCTGAATAGCTAAAGACTAGGAAATAGTGAGCAAAGCTGCAGGATCCCTCCCCTCCCAGACCTGCTTCCTAGGGGAGATGATGTGGCAGAATCAAATTGTACCTAGCTAGCTGTAGTTTGCAACCTAGTGATGGCTTCTGTGAAGAGACAACATAGGTACAGATGTGCACATGTGTAAACAGGCTTGGCCAGCAAAGACTGACTTTCTGAGGGGGCCACTGTCAAAGATACTGTTAATGGGGACAGGGGAGAAGGAAGGAGGTCTGTTTAGAGACTTTGAAGTAAAACTAACTTCTCTGACAAAAGTCCCAGCAAGAGAGAGAGTATGCAATAAAAGAGCGATAAAAAGACTCCTGTGTGGCTGGGTAAACCCAGGTTGACGACATCCACATCTACAACGGGCAAGTCATTAGGAAGGGCTAGCGTGTCTAAAACAGATGGGAATCCCAGTATGATCATAACTATTGAAAGACATGGCCCCATGAACATCGAAACTGATTGTCCTGGCTACAGCAAAAACATTGGATTAAAGGGGTTGCTCTGAATCCCAGTCACTTCTGCCTTTCTCACTTTGCTTTCCCATGTTCTGGGAAATTTAAATAAACGCACACCTGATACAGCTAAAAGCCAATCAACAATGAAAAACTGTGTAGCCTGAAGAAAAGGGTGGTGGTTGGTGCTAACCAGCTCTGCCTGCGCTTCTCTTGTCTCCTCTAGAATCCACTTTCCTTCCAGTCTATGAAGTGGGAATGACAATACCCACTCTGGTGAGTCACAAGGGCGAAGGAGTTAGCAGATCACCTGGCACTGGGCAGAACTCGGTACATGCCACCTGTCATCAGCAGTCATTGTACTATACTCATGCCAGTCACGGGACTATTTCCAGCACATAATTAGTGTATGTCAGTACTACATACTCTTTTTCTTTTCTTTTTTCTTTTTATGTTTTTTCGAGACAGGGTTTCTCTATGTAGCCTTGGCTGTCCTGGACTCGCTCTGTAGACCAGGCTGACCTTAAACTCACAGCGATCAACCTGCCTCTGCCTCTGCCTCCCGAGTGCTGGGATTAAAGGTGTGCGCCACCACTGCCCGGCTGCGGTACTACATACTTTTATAGATAGCTGTCTACTGACCTCCACCTAGCACTAGTGTTATAAGACAAGTTTGTATTACCTGTGCTATTAAAATAAAAACACATAGCCAATAACAATTTAAACCTGTTCTCAGTCTATTATACGGCATGCAGGTTGCTCATGTTTGGGACTTGACCCATGTGCAATTATTCCCTGAAACAATGCAACATATTTGTTAGGCTGTACATCCTCCAGTCTAGATGGCATTTATTTCTCAGGAGCAATTTTTTTCAACAGTTTTTCTGCTGCCCACCAGGGAACTTGACACACCATAGTATGTGCCCAGTAATTAACTATAGAATGGAAGAATAAGTAAGGAATAAGTGAGTACATTTAACTACATTTTATTAGGCTTTTAGACAATGGAATATTTGGAATCCAGACTGCCCTAGAAGATTCAGGATACACGATTAGCATACATTCTCAAATAGCTGAGCTGACTTTAGAAGGAGCTTCCAAAAAGCAGCTATAGCAAGTTCCACTGTGGGCTTGTGTTATGTTTATTTTTTTAGCATAAAAATTGTACCAAGTGCCTTGTTCACAGAGAAGAAACAGCCTAGATCTTAAAGGATTTCTGTTTAACCTCAGACACAGGGCCCCAGGATTGGCTTTTCTCTTATCTCACTCGCTATAATTAGCTACCTCGACCAGACCTCTGCTGGCACTGAAAGAGCAAGCCAAACAGCCATAGATTTTGTTTGTTAGGCACAGCTGAGCCTGGTTCAACAGAGTGTCAATTCAAAGAGGAAATAAAATATGCAGCAAAGTAGAGAAACTGGGAACAAAGAATCCAGTCTGACAATTTACAGGACAGCTAAAGAAACACTCAAAATAGCATCTAAAAGGTGAAATGCCCCAAGAATCTAAAAGAGATAAGTTGGAATAGAAAACTGAGAGGAGCTAAAAGGACCAATTCAAAGTCAGTGAGGGAATTCAAGGCTTTGGAAGGGTGTGTTTTAAAGTGAGGATTATTAAAGTATAATTTATATACAATAAAATTTGCCCTTGTAGTATACTGCTCTCTAAGTTTTGACCAGCACATACGACTGTACTACTATCATTATAGCTATAATATGGAAGCATTTAATTATTTCAACTTTTCTTCTTTTTCCTTCAGAACCACATGTTCCCTTAACCCTGATTGCCTCTAGGTTTGCTTAGGGGTAAGAGTGTAGCTCACTGGTAGAGTGCTGGCATGGACAAGTTTCTGAGGTCAATCCCTGGTACCACCGCCAAAATTAGGAAAGGGGCTAAAAAAAAAAAAAAAAAAAAAAAAAAGAAAAGAAAAAAGAAAAAGAAATAGTAGAGTTTAAACTCTGTGTGGACATGATGACCAAGATTCTTTGGCCTGCTCATCAACATCTGTTCACTTTCCATGTTGCTTAATAGTATCATTTAACAATATTTATATTAGTTGTAGATTTATTATTTGGCAAATTCTTTAATAGCAAATTATAGAAAGTATGCATTGTCTTTCTTTCTTTTTTAAGATTTATTTATTTATATACCTGCATGCATGAAGAGGGCATCAGATCTCAGTATAGTTGGTTGTAAACCACCATATGGATGCTGGGAATTGAATTCAGGATCTCTGGAAGAGCAGACAGTGCTCTTACCCACTGAGCCATCTCTCCAGGCCTCATGTCTTTCCTTCTTACAGCTTTTCTGTGAGGAGGCATTTTCAGTGTTCCTCTCATGAGAACATCAAAGAGAAGTCCAGCTGGTAAGATAAGAGCAGCGGTTGAAGATGAAGACAAGCAAAAAAGTTTTGATGGCTTATCTCTGATTGCTAGATTACAGTCAGTTTTACTCCCCCCCCTTTTTTTTTTGTATTATCATAGTCTTGACAATGAGCTTATATTCCTTCTGCAGTTAAAAGAATACTATGTATAAAAATTATGTAAATACATGTATAAATGCATAACAAATATAATGCATGCGAAGTCTGATTCTATAGCCTTGTCTCTTTGCTGAGCTGAGTGGAGTGCTGGGGAAAACAGTTTAAAAAGGAAAAAGGCAAGGCTCCTCTTGGTGACTAGCACCCATCTGAAGGCAATTCAGGTTCACAAAAAGGACTAGAGCATGCCTGTCTAGATCCCCGCGCAGAGAAGCAGCACTTGATCAGTAGGTTCTCAGGCATGGCGGTCACCCCGAAGTGCCACAAATGATCAGCCTTGATAGGGCCCCAAAGCCCTGAGACACCCCAGACATACAGAGGATTCTTACACACATCCTTTTAGCTTGTCTCACACCTCCAGGAGAGCAGATGAGAGGAACTCGTCCTCATGGGCAATCCAATCTGTGGACCTATTTTGACTCCACTAGAGTAGCAGGAAGCCACATCATGAGGCCAAAGTTCAAGATGCAGATCATATGTGAATGTAAAAAACAGTGCGTAAATTTAAATAAAAGGTTTTTAAAGCATGTATTCCAGAAAGAATTGTATCTAGAACAGTTGTCCTCAACTTTTTGACAAACTTCTATCTTCAAAAATATTTACATTACAATTTATAACAGTAGAAAAATTAGTTATGAAGTAGCAACAAAAACAATGTTGTGGTTGTTGTCACCATAGCCTGAATAACTATGTTAAAGGGTTGCAGCATTAGGAAGGTTGAGGACCACTGATCTAGAATAAATAAAATGCACCTATGATGAAAAAAGCAACTTAAAAAGTCAATTTGGAGTGGCTTCACAATGGATGATACACAAATGGTCCAAAGTACTTTAAAACCAGACTTCAACTTTTCCAGGCACTGCCCCTTCTCACCTGAAAAATTTTTGTATAATCTTGGAAATATAGGTATATAAGAGTATAAGCCAGAGATATTTTTATAATAAATCATAAAAGTGCATTTAAAAACATTTGTTATACAGATAATTTTACCACTTACTACAGATGAAGACAAGTGAAATGGAGTATCTGTTTATTTTTGCATGAATAATTGAGTCTTGGCTGAGTATTTTATATTTCAGGAGGAAGAGATTCCTCAGCATTTTTCAGAGATGATTTAAATGTTCATTTCATAGTCTTCCATGCTGGGAATGCTGTTTCACATAAATACACAGTAGAAGTTTGACAGAAGTTAAGTTTATGGCCATTTCAGAAATTATTGGAAAATTCATCCTAAGCATAAGCCAACTTTTATTTAATATTTTTGTTTTCTTTCTGCCGTATTAATTCAAGATGGCAATTCAAGTGGCAACTCATAAAACAATTTAAAATATTTTTGCATGTGTCTGTGGTGTAGTGTGAATTTGTGTATAAGTTCATATGTGTGTGGGCACATGGGCTTGTGGGAGCCCAAGCTGACATTGGGAGTCTTCTTCAGTTGCTTTCTATTTTATTCTTTGAGGCAAGGTCTCTCAACTGAACCCAGAGCTCACCAGTATAATGTGACTAGTACAAGTAGCCATCTTGTTTTAGGATCTCCTGTCCCTGGGCTCCATGTGCTAGAATGACAGGTAGTGCTAGGGATCTGAACTCTAATCTTCATGCTTGCATAGAAAGTGTGTTACCAACTGAGCCCTGTCCTCGGCCCTCAAACTGCAATTTGGTGGTGCATGCCTTTAATCCTAGTATTGAGAGGCAGAGACAGGTGGGACTCTGTGAGTTCAAGGGCAGCCTGGTCTAAAAAGTGAGTCCAGGACAGCCAAGGCTACACAGAGAAACCCCATCTCAACCCTGTAGTGTGGACAAATATTTTAAATGTGATGTTAAGTGATTGAAGACACTGGAAAAAGAATAGTGTGTGACTGCATCTATATAAAATGCTAAAAATACAAAACTAAGCTATGATGGGAAAGATTGAATAGTAGTTGCCTCTGAAGTTGTTGGTACAAAAGAATAGATACAAGAGAACTTCCTGAAATAATAGTAATATGCTATTTTGCTAAGTATTTGTGTTATATAGAAACCTCCACCTTCATTCCAGAGCCTTTGAATCATACAGCAAAGGTGCATGTGCTTTAACAAACTTAAGGTTAACTCAGTAACAAAAAATGTGTCTGACCAAATACCAAATCTAGTTGATAATATACATACTAACATCTTTAGGGATTTCCTTTGAAATAGATGTGAAAAATACAATGGAATGCTGACTGAATCCAGGCATGATTAATGAGGGGTAAATGGACAGAAAATAAAAGGTTCACTTATAGAACGCCGAATGCAGGTATAAGGCTGTTAAAGCTGTGTTTTGTTTTGTTTTCTGTTGTTTTGGTTTGGTGTTTTTGAGGCAAGGTTTCTCTATATAGCCCTGGCTGTCCTGGACCTCACTCTGTAGACCAGGCTGGCCCCCAACTCAGAAATCTGCCTACCTCTGTCTTGGGTGCTGGGGATTGAGGGCATGTGCCACCACTGCCAGTGCTGTTAAATTTTTGTCTTCTCTGGACATCTAAAAATCCATAGAATGAAATGCTGAGGCCGTGGTGGCATCAAGGAACTAGCTAATATTTAAGATAAAGGAATGCTAAAGGTCAGACAAAAAGGATGAAGCGGATGTAAGGACATGACAGTTTCAGATCTGCGTCAGGGAGGGGAGTAAAGGGAGAGTAGGGAAAGGAAGGCACGAGATTGGATCTGTGGTGGGCAATGCTCACGTGATTTCTAGTTCCCATGGAATTTTACTCTATAAACATTTTGTATGCTATTGTGAGAAAGCGTTATTTTCAGGACAGGGTGATGATGTCATTATGTTCTAGCTGAGGACATGGAGGCCATCTGTCGACCATGCCAGATCTCTGTTAACTGCCCAGCTCACCAAAATGTGATGCTGTGTTTTCATAAAGTATCAGCTTTTCCTTTTCTCAGAGAAAAGGTCTGGCTGAGTTGCCCGGGCTAGCCTCAAACAGAAGCCTCTGACTCATTGCCCAAGTAGCTGGTAAATGCTGGCTGCAGCCCTGGGCTTCAGTGTCTAGGTTTTAGGGAGAGACTTCTTGAAGACGAGACCCAGGCTGTCTTGACGTGCTTCCTTGTTAAACAGGAGATAAGTTCACTTCTCTCACACACAGTAGAAGACCCTAGACAGTGCTCCAAGATAACACACTGGCTCCAGTCACCACACAGCCAGGGAAAATGGAGCTGCACCTCCCAAATTCTGCAACAGAGAAAATGGCTGACTTAACCAGGAAAAAAAGAAAGACGGAGTCTAAAGCCAGAAAGAACATTAAAAGTTCTCTAAGAAATACATTCTCACTTACATCATCTACCTCAATGTATCTTGATAAAATCCTTCCTCTCCAAGCGTATTCCATATGTAAGAAATCACAGGAAAAGATAATAATAGCTTTTCCTATACCATATTTTCAGATTTCTAAGATGCATGATTATTTTTTGCCCATTTCTGCATCTCGGTATTGAGATAGTTCTTATAATTAATGGCATGTAATGATTATTATAATTTTAATGGTTATATGAAATAATTTGTTTCCTAAAATCTTTTTGTTTTTGTAGTCAGTAAATTACAATTTCTGGTGCTTCATTGCGCAAAATGTTTTTATCTTATTTGAACTCAACAACATCACATTTTGGTGTGCTGGGCAGTTACTGAGATCTGGCACGGTCATCAGATCTTCTCCATGTCCTCAGATAGAATGTGATGAGGTCATCACCCTACTCTAAAAATACTGTTTTCTCACAATATCACACAAAATATTTATAGAGTAAAAACTCCATGGAAACAAAGACTTAGTTTTATTCACTTCTAAAGCACCAGGTTTTAAAGGATTTCTTGGCAAAGAGTAGATGTTTAATAAATATTTATTGAAAAAATATACTCTAGAAGAGAAGGGAAGGTCAGAGAGAGAGAGTGTGAGGCCACATTGGCTGTGTGGGTGGGGATGATTATATGGGGGGGGCTACCCTACCATCTTCTCTCTGTGGTGCTAGTGTCTCATAAATCACTCGAGTCATCCACCCCACAAGGCCTTCTTTGGGTCAAGCCAAAGGCAGTTGGTCCCCAGCATACTTCAAAGCATACTGGTTTCTTTATCAGCTGAACTAGATTTATATCCTTTCTGATTTTAACCATCTGCTGCATAAACTGTAGGAGAGAATATCTAACTTGCCTTAGTCTCAATCTTTGTTTATCTGCAAAATCAGGACTCATAGATGCTTCAGGTGTAAATGTGAGTCTTAAATGATGCCAGCCAGTGGTGCGTGTACCCAGCACACAGCAGAGGCTTACCAGTATTTCTCTTCCCTTCACCCTGCTCCACTTCAGCTTGACAACACGGCATTGTTAGTTTACCTTTTCCCCCTAAGATATTGTGAATTTGACTCATAACCAGCTATCCAAAGCTCAAGAGAGTTCTTGACACATTTGAAGTGCCCTTGAATATCTTTGGAATTCATTCATTCATTTATTTCATGCTTAAATACATATCGTGGCTTACTATGTATTAGAGCCCATTCTAACCACAGTGTGTGCCATAATTCTTAAAAATAGAGCTTGAAAAACTCCCTACATATTGGCTGGAGATACAACTTATTGGCAGAGAAATTGTCTAGCATAAACAAATTTGATCCTCAGCACTTAAAAAAATCATTGTCTTCATGGTGAGAAAGTAGGCAGATGGACAAGACACAAATAAATTATATGCGGTGGTAAGTGCTATGGAGAGAAACAAAATAGAAAGTGGGTATGATACATGTGGGATGGGCAGAGGTGAATTGTTGCAATATTAATTTAAATGCAGTGACAGTTGAACAGAAACTCCATAGAAATCATGGAAATCTGTGCCCATATCAATTTAGGTCAGTTTTGAGAGAAATTTAAATAGCTAGAATATTCTAGAAGGTGGAAACATTTGACCAGGTGCAAATTAAGCAGAGCGCTTGTACGGACAGTGCTAAATGGACCATCTACTAGAGTCTCACCACTTTGAATATCAAGGGAAAATTTTGCATTGTACCTTAAGTACAATGCTGAGTCTCTGAAGGCTTTTAAGGAAGTGGGTATCACTGGGAACTATCTGATACATCAGCCCTTGCCATGAGTGTAATAATAATAATAATAAGAGGAGGAGGAGGAGGAGGAGGAGGAGGAGGAGGAGGAGGAGGAAGAGGAGGAAGAAGAAGAAGAAGAAGAAGAAGAAGAAGAAGAAGAAGAAGAAGAAGAAGAAGAAGAAGAAGTTGTTGTTGTTTGGCCTCACGCTGGGTGACCATGAAGAATCTGTTTGGCAAACAGCAGGAAATGGAGGCTTGTGATTAAGAGAGAAGAGCCTGGGATTTGGGGGAGGGGGGTGGGCTTTGAGATTTCAGACACTCTAGACAGGCCTAGTGTGTCTCATTCTCTTCCTGCTGCCTGCAGATAAAGATGAGGAATTCTCACAGCTACATCTTCAGCACCATGTCTGCCTTTATGCTGCCATGCTTCTGCATGATGATCATGGACTAAACCTCTGAACTGTAAGCCAGCCCCAACTAAATAATTTCCTTTGCTGGGCAGTGGTGGCACATGCCTTTAATCCCAGCGCTCAGGAGATAGAGGCAAGTGGATCTCTGAGTTCAAAGCCAGTCTGGTCTACAGAGTAAGTTCCAAGACAGCCACGGCTACACAGAGAAACTATGTCTTGAAAAACCAAAACCAAAAGGAAAAGAAAAAGAAAGGAAGAAAATTATTTTCCTTTATAAGAGTTGCCATGGTCATAGTGTGTCTTCACAGCAATGTAACGCTAAGACACCGCCCAAGCTAACCTTGACAGTCCATTCTAATGCTCTCCCAAGGCTTCAGCAAGTGGACCTTGTTACAATTTGGCTTCTGACTTAAGAGCATTTCTCTCTGGAATGCCCACACGTAGGCCAATGCTAGGTAACCAGAGTCATGGTTAAGAAGGATGAGACACAGCGCCTGACAGGGAGGCACAGCAGCTAGTTAGGACCATGAACAGCAGAAAACAACATGCTGTGGAAAGCTCGGATTCACTAAGAATCTGCAAGGACATTTACCATGCCAGATGCTTCTGTCTTAAGGAAGGGATTTCATTTAAAAGTGTGCTGTGTGGGAGCTGGAGAGATGGCTCAGCAGTGAAGAGCATTGATCTTCCAGAGGACCTAGGTTGCATTTCTGGCAAACCACATGGCAGTTTACAACTGTCTGTAACTCCAAGATCTGACACCCTCACACAGACATACACGCAGGTGAAACATCCACGCACATTATATTAAAATTTTTTTTAATGTGCTAAGTGAAATTAGCTAGACACTTTTCATAAAGCGGTGTGCTTATAGTCATACCTTGAAAAACAAACATGACCCTCACATTTGACTCCTCAATCTAACACTGACTAGAAACATCAGAAAAGAAAGAAAGAAAGAAAGAAAGAAAGAAAGAAAGAAAGAAAGAAAGAAAGAAATGAAGCCTAATTCTTTAGCATTTGGGATGATTTCTCATTTAACCTTCAGCAAGCAACAACAAGAGGTGTGGGAGGGCTGAAGAACCAGGGAGAGGGGTTTGTAACCTGCAGGAGAGAAGACACAGGAAGCAGCTGTGTCTTTATGTAAGACTCCTGAGTGCGGCTACTGTGCTGTGTGGTAGCGGAAATCTGTCTGAGAAAAGAAAGAAAGAAAATGTTGCTGAAATAAACTTGGTTCTTCCTGACAAACGTTCGTTGTCATTTTGCCTAAGACTTCCCAGGTGTGTTAGAGGCCTATAGTTAGCACTAGGCTCCTCAGGAGGGAGGAGACTAGAGGAACACACAAAAGGTTGGCTTGTTTTACTGAAAATGTAACATCTTATTCCAGAGATCTTAAAATATTTTGCTTATATAAGCCCCAAAAGGATTTTTTAAAAGTTATGTAACCCCTCATATGTTTTCAGTTGACATAAAAATTTCCATCACAAGGTAAAATTAGATGATCAACAATAACTAAATATGATACTGCTTGATAAAACAGGCCTTCCCGCCTCAAGGGAACAGAGCACCCCAAATCTGAAAGGAATCATGCAAACACTTTCTGAGCCTTCTCTATTCAAAAGTTCCCAACATTTGTACTTGTCCTGAAGAACATTCCAGTTCCCATGAAGAGGATCGACCATTGTGTCTGCTTCCTAGGTGTGTCAATTCCATAGTTCCTCTCACAGAGGCTCATCCCACCTCCATGTGGGTGTGACTCATTCATTGTTATAAAGAGAAGTGAACCAGGTGTGGTGTCCCACACCTTTAGTCCCAGCACTCAGGGAGGCAGAGGCAGGCAGATCTCTGTGAGTTTCAGAACAACCTGGTCTATAAATTGAGACCAGGACAGTCAAGACTATACAGAGGCTATAACCCTGTCTCAAAAACAAAACAAACAAACAAACAAAAAACAAAAAGAGAGGGGGTGGGGGATGTGTTTTCACTAACGGTAGTGGTTTTAATGAGAGTGGCCTTCATAGGCTCATATATTTAAATGCTTGGTCTTAGATGGTGGGAGGGATTAGGTGGTGGGGCCTTGTTGGAGGAGACATACTGCTGGTGGGACTTTGAGGTTTCAAAAGCCAGTGCCAGGCCCAGTGTCTATCTGTGCCTGTTAATTATAGGTAAGATATAAGGTCTCAGCCTATCTGCCTGCTGCCATGCTCACTGCCATGATGGTTATGGACTCTACTAGCCCTTGGAAACATGAGCCCCTAATTAAATGCTTTCTTTTATAATATGCCCTGGTCATAGTGTTTCTTCACAGCAATAGAAAAGTAACTAAGACCTTAACCCAGTGTTTCCTATATACACCAATAAAACTCAACAGTTGAAACAATACAGTCACACCTAACAAAATATTCAGTCCATAATAAAATGTCTCACAAGGCCCCAAATGCCCTTTATGGCCAGTTTTAATAATCTAGGCTCCAATGCAAGGCTATATACTGCTCCTGGATAGTACATTTCTTGTCTGTTTTAATCAGGAACATACATTCTTAGTGGAGGTTATGCTGCCCTGAGGGAACAAAATCTAATTCTTGAGGAAATGAAAAAAGTATACTCGTTCTTGTATACAGCACAAATATACATACAGCATAGGAATGTCCATGAAAGACTCCCACGGTGTTCTTACAATGGGAAAATGGTTGGAGGAAAATGCTTTAAAATGATCCTCCTGCCCCTGCCACGGGGGTGGGAAAGGTAGAACAATAAAAATACACATCTCTCTCATGACACTGATGGGTTGATAAGTTCCCACCCTCAGTTTGCACATTTCGTTGTTGTCTGTGTGTGGTCACAGCCAATAACTGAATAAGGCTGACTATAAGACTGGGCCATTCCCACCCAACACAGGGAATTATAAGAAAAGTTGTGGCTGTGGAGCTTCTTCTCTGAGCTGAGGAAGACTTGTGGGGTCTGCGATGTAGCCTGATTCCCACTACCTCTTTTTCTGCACACATTACTTGCCTGTACAATGACTGCATTCCTAGCTCTCAGCATCTTCCTCCTGAGAACAAAACTGGTATTGTGGAGGCCAGTGCATGCTCACAGGTAGGTTTTCACCAAAAGCAGACAGAAAGTTAATGATCTGGAAAATGACCCCTTTAAAATTACAATGTCTTCACTGGCCAAAGGTATAAAGAGCCATTCAAGGTTCAATGAGAGAAGAATGGTAAAACAAATTATTTTAATTTAATTTAATTTATAGTTTATTTAACGTTGAGACGTAACACAAGAATTTGATCCTCCTTAATTTAGAGAGCTGGTCACAGCTGACTGCTTCTGTGTCTAGTGCTGAAAGCCTTGAAATCCTCAGAGAAGGTATTTGGGAAATAAAGGTAGTGGTGAGGGGAAAAGACCAAAGCAAAGGCGCTCACAAGGAGAGGTCGGAATCTGCATTATCTTTTTGCCTCAAGTTTACAACTTGAATAATCTGGTACATTCTGGAGATGCTGGAGCCCGTCATGGTGCCAGCATCTCTTATGCGAGGTAGAGAGGCTGGAGACATCTGCCCTTCCACCCTACAGAGGCAGGGGACAGCATGAATAAGCTCCAAGAAGAGAAGTGACTGCACCAGCTTCCAGGAGTGAGGAGAAGGCAGCTCCTGCTCCACTTGTTGCTTTAGCTGTCTAGATCTAGCATATGAAGGGTCCCATAGGAAGCCATTCCAATGCATAGGAACACAGAGAATGGAGTTCCTGGGCCACAGCTTCAATTGACTCAGCTGACACTCAGATCTGCAGGTAAAGTGTTAGGTCTTAACCTCTAATTAAGAACTGCTAACTGGATAAATAACAAAGGGTCAGAGAGTCTTCCTGAAAGCTACGCTTGAGAGTTAAGGATAAAATGTATAGCTTTGTTGAATATACTAAAAATTCAGTAAACCTAAAGTTCCATCAGTTGGGAAAAAAAAAAAACTACTTCAGAGCTTTGGCAATGAGCTAGGGATGTTGAAGAGGAGGCTTAAATCATTCAGACCTAGGTTGCTGTGGTGGTGGTGGGGGGACTATCTCTAATGTTCAGATTACTCATCCATAAGAAGGGCTGATAATACCCACTGTGCAGGATTCTGTGAAGACTATAATAGCCCACACAAAGTTAAAGTATACAGTGTCAGCCCATCACAAGTGCTCATTAAAGGGCAGTCATTATTTCAGAAGTGTTTTATAGCTTCTTGGTTAATAAAATAGAATAAATTCAGAGATCCACTGAATTTCTCTACAATCACATCAGACAAAGACTGGGGTTAAGCAAGCTGGGCAGAGTGGCACATGTCTTTAGTCCCAGCACTTGGGAGGCAGAGGCAGGCAGATTGTTGTGAGCTTGAGGCTAGCATGATCTACAAAGCAAGTCCAGGACAGCCACGGCTACACAGAGAGACCCTGTCTCGAAAAACAAAAAACAAACAAAAAACAAAAAAGACTGGTTAAGCTAGAGATTGGAGCTTTCAGAACCATCAGCTGAAGTCCCCTAAAACCAGAGTCACCCTTGTCCTTAGGGGACAAGTGTAGGACACAAATCTGATAGTCCTAATTGGTTCACTTCCAATTGATCCCAATAGCTGAAGGCAGAAGACCATAGCCAATGAGATATTAAGCTTCAGTGATATTGAAATTCATTGTTTCCTGGAGGCAGATTCCTCCTTCATGGTTCTTCATGCCTCAAAGAGTCGAATTGACCTGTGAACCATGGAGTAAATAGCATTGTGAAGAGTGGGGAAAGGTCATTTTGTTTTGTCCTTGTATTATTCTTCTCCCCACCTTCTGCTTTGTTTCACTAATACAGAACTTAAGGACCAGAAATGCAATTCATGGTCAGAATGCACCTGGCCTTGAATTAATAAAAAATGTGGTTCTGACAACTACAAATCCAAGTCTAAATAGCTATAAACAACCTTTAAAACAGAAGAGTGAAAGGATAGAAGATGGGAAAGAAGGGAGGGAGGGCAGGTTCTTGATTTGACTCAGCAACATTTATTCCAGAGGAAGCAGATTCTGCATTTTGCAGGGCCTTAGCATTATAATCTCTAGGTTCTTGCTCTATAGCCCATGCTGTCTTCAAGCTCACAATCCTTCTGTCTCATCCTCCTGACTATTAGAATTATAGGGATGTACCACCATGCATGGCCAAGTCTAAAATATTAAGCCCGGATTTTTGTGTCTGCAGAATATGACCTCTTCTAGCTCTCTATATACTAAATAAACAAGTAATACTTATGTACTCACTGAGCTCATTCCTAACTTGCAGCATGGTTATTATTATTTTTTTCTTATTTAATTAATTTATTCATATTGCAACTCAATTGTTATCCCATCACTTGTATCCTCCCTCCCTCCCACTTTCACCTTTTTCCCTTCCCTAGGTCTAAGATCAAGGGGGATCTCCTCCCCCACTATATGGTCATAGGCTATCAAGTCTCATTTTGGTAGCCTGCTTATTCTTTCTTTGAGTGCCATTATGCCTCTCATATGTGGCACCAGAGTCAGTCCCTGCTCTCCACATAACTGTGGAGAATGTCCTGTCCATTGGCTAGATCAGAGTAGGGGTTCGATATTTATTACTTGTATTGTCCTTGGTTAGTACAATAGTTTGAGCAGATCCTACTGGGCCCGATCCACCTGTCATGATGGTTCTTGTAGGTTTCTAGGACCCTCTGGGTCCTTCTATTTCCCCATCTTCTATATTTCTCTTGCCTAGAGTCCCAGTAGGATGCCCTCACATCTATTCCAATCTCCTAGTAAGTGAAGACTTTTGTGGGACATGCCTTTTGGACTAGTGCTCAATTATAAGTGAGTATATACCATGTGAGTCTTTCTGCTTCTGGGTTAACTCACTCAGTATGATCATTTCTAGTTCCATCCATTTGTCCACAAATTTCAGGATTTCCTTGTTTTTAATAGCTGAGTATTATTCCATAGTGTAAATGTACCACAGTTTATCCATTCTTCAGCTGAGGGACATTTAGGCTGTTTCCATGTTCTGACTATTATGAATAAGGCTGCTATGAACATTGTTGAGCATATCTCCTTCTTGTGTGGTGGAGCATTTTCTGGGTATATTCCAAGGAGTGAAATAGCTGTGTCTTGAGAAAACCCTATTCCCAGTTTTCTGAGAAAGCACCAGATAGATTTCCAAAGTCGTTGTACCAGTTTGCATTCCCACCAGCAATGAAGGAGTGTCCCTCTTTCTCCACATCCTCGCCAGCATGTGGTATCACTTGAATTTTTGATCTTAGCCATTCTGATGAGTGTAAGATGGAATCTCAGAGTCGTTTTGGTTTGCATTTCTTTTATGACTAAAGACATTACTCTGTCTACAAACCTCCCCTGACTCATTCAGCCCATCACACTTTAAAGAAAGGCTGAGGAGTTACACTTTGCAGGATTCTGTGAAGATTACAATTGTATGAAAAAGCCAAAGCACACAGGTCTACCTGTTACACTCCATCAGCATCATCAGTGCTTCCCACATTGCTGTTAAAAAAATATATGTATATATATGCATATATATACTTATATATATCACACTTCCTTGCCACCCAAGTCTATGACATTGTTTAAAGACTATTTGAACCAGCAGCAGAACTACTTTCAAAGTAAAAATAGTGCTTACACTAATTCAAGATTAAAACATTCCTCCCCCAAATGATTTAAGATATTATCTGATCAGCGTCTGCTGTTTCAGTCTTTAACAAAGGGTCTTTTTACATGGCAGCAGCAGCTGGGGAAGAAAAGAAGGAGACAGAAGTCAGTTCTGCTGTACCCATCTAGCATCCATAAATGATCTTTTCACGAGGACAGCCGATAAAGAGGAGAGGGAAGACAAAAAGCATTCTTGACTTAGGACTGAAAAAGCAGCAGCCCCATGCCATGTCTGGTTCAGATATGCAAAGTGGCTTTTTCAAGGCTGTGCCTCTTCTGAATTATGAGTCTCTCTCCCACCCCACCCAACCCCGGCATCATATTAAAGACAAGATGCAGCTGTCAGGGCCTCCAGAGATTTCTTAGCAGTCTACTATAGTGAAATAAAATACCATGGGATGCTGGAAAACTAGCTAGTCCTCTCTTCACATGGGCTGTGCTATCTCATTCTCAGGGCCAGTACAAAAGATCCCAGGCCTTGATTCTCTTGAGATTTGTGCTATGATCTATATAAACCTCATGGTTTGGTTTTGTCTTTGCATTCCGTGGTAATTTACTTTTGAGACTGAGTCTCTCCATATAGACTAGGCTGGCCTTTAACTCATATGTAGGCAGAGCTAGCCTGGAACTCACAACCCTTTTGTATCAGCCTCCTAAGTGCTGGAACGATAGGCATGTACTATCACATCTATCCCTGCATGAAGACTAGATCTGTCTGAAGTAGAACTGAAACCCTATGTGACTATCTGGAATATGCTTCCAAAAGAATTGGACATGCTTATGACATGTGTGTGTGTGTGTGTGTGTGTGTGTGTGTGTGTGTGTGTGTGTGTCATCCTTGGAATTCTGTCCTGGAGGAAGACAACTATCTTACTTTCAACTGGAGAGAGGTTGGTAACTCTAGCCTGAGACCTTCTGCTTTCCTCTTTGCTGTCATTACTTGTAGAGGATCACCTCACACCAATGGGCTGGTTGAACTGTTTCTGCTGTTGCATGCTCAGTTTGATCCACATCAGAAAAGAATAGAGCTGGCTGGAGCAGAACTGAAACCCTACATGACTCTCTAAAGTATGCTAATCAACTGTTGAGGAGATGTCAATTGGAGGTACTCTCTGGTTTACACTGTAGTAGAGATTGCTGTAATTCGAATATGGAATGTTCCAATGGCTTGTCTTTCAAGCCAGTTCTACCATGAGGTTTTAGAAACGTCAGTAGGTGAAGAGTCCAGGGAAGAGGGTAGATGGGTGGGGCTGTATGCTTGGAGGGGCTGCTGAGACTCTAGCCCCTTCTTTGTACATCTATGTTACCACAGGGCGAGCAGACCCTTGCTCTGCCCAACCATGATGTTTTCCCTATCACAGACCCAAAGCAACAATCCCAAGTGGCCTTGGACCAAAACTCTGAAATGACAAGCCAAAATAAATCTTTAGTCCTTTATATTGTTTCTTTCACGAGTTTAGCACAGCAACAGAGAGCTAACTAACACAGAAAATGAGTTAAAGGCAAATTTGACACCAGATCATTACATCTTGATTCAACCTTTGGACATATTTCATTTAGATAACTTTACTTGAATAAATTTGTCAGTTGCCAAAAATCAAAGTATTTCTGAACTGATGACCTGGGGGGTATATATGAGAAGACTGGCAAAGACTTAATTCATGATACAAATATAAAAAAAAAAAATTATATGTTCATTCAGGCATATGGCTGTCCCCAAGCAAAACCTGAGGAAATAGATTTCTCAACTGAGGGAAGAAGGTGGATTCTTCTTTTACTTTTTTGTGTTAAGAGCTTAATAAATGTAGTAGAGTTAAAATAGAACATTGAGTTTATCTATGTTTATTTTAAAGATACTAATCAAAAGGAATTGGTCAAATACAACAAATAATTAACTATATCCTAAACAGCTCCTTTATTTTTAATCATGGTACTTTTTAGATTCAGATATGCCAATGTATTTTTTTCCTTCAAATTCTCTGAGGTTTCTGTGAACCAGTGAACCTCTTCTGCCATAATCTGATCTAGTCCTCACAAAGCTATTGTTACGTAAGTGTCCTTTTAATATCTTTGTACAAATAAGGAAACAGATACCTAGAGAGGTAAGTGACATAATTTGAATGACATCACTTGAATATGAAGATTCAAAATCAAGCCTGGCCAAGCTTGGTGGTGTGCTCCTGTAACCCCAACACTCAAGCTTGAGGCATGAGTATGGCAAACTGCAGACCAATTTGGGAAACATATACATGGCGAGGCCCTGTCTACTATCCCCACCCCCAAACGAAGTGTCTTTGAATCCTGAACAAGGTATTTCAAAGTCTCTCTGGCTCTTGTCTCTTCCTCTCTTCCTTCCACTTCTCTTCCCTCTTTTTCCCTCCCCAACTCTCTTCCCTCCCTACCCTTCCCCCCTTTTCCCCCTTTTCCTTCCAGTCTTCCTCCTTTTCTTTCCCCCTTTCCTTCCTTTCTCTCCTCTCTGTCTCCCTCTTTCCTCCTCCTTTCTTTTCAAACACATTGATCTATGTATATCTCCTGCATGTTCTGTAAAGCGTCATGAACCAGTCCCACGCTGCAAAGATCATCAGGAAGACTGCCTGTCCTGCAACTAGACAGATAATAAGGTGCTAGACTCATCCCAAACTTAGATTGTTCAGGCTGGGGCTGATCCTGCATTTCGTTGCTTGGGTGTATAAATGGCAATCATTAACTTAAAAAACAAAGTTTAGAAATGCCTGTGACTGTGGTCAACTACTTTGTATAAACATATGCTATTAATGTAAATAATTTGCACCAGAGATTTGCTTTTGGTGCTTTCGCAGAGACACTCTTCACATTCCAGAAATTGTAAGAATCCAAGTAATATCTGGGTCACAGTTACATTTTGTCCTTTGATTCAGTGCAGAGATACATACTTCTAATAACTAAGCAATAAACACACTGCTCCATGGTTTCACATACATTATCTTATTATCCAAGGCTTATAGGAACCAGACATAAATTCAATGGTCATACTAGTCACTGGCAAAGCCAGTATAGGTTGGCCTTATTTCATGTCTTATTCTGAATTTCTAGCTCTCAGTGACAGGCCTGTGGCATTCCTGTAGAAGATTAAAAAAGAAAAAAGAAAAAAAGAAAGAAAAAGAAAAGAAAAAAAAAAAAAAAAAAAAAAAAAAAAAAAAGAAATGGCTCTGTCAAGGAATGTGGAATCCAGTCTCAGATTGTTTTAAATGTTCACAAACATAATAATACAAGATGAAATGCAATCCAATATTATCCCTTCTGGCCAATAGATAAGGAATTGTAATGATTTCTTAAAAGGAATAGAGCCTTAATTTGTGAGCAATGCTTTTAAAAAGAACTTGGAAAAAGAAGAAACCACAGAGCATGCTCTGAGATAGGCAGCCTTCCAAATATCACCATTTCTTCTGTGGAATAGCAGAGCCAGGAGTAGGGGTGGGGTGTCCAGGAAGTCAATGGCTGGGATAGATTTGAAACTTGTATGTGCATCTGGAGATAAAGGGGTCAGAAGGGCCAAGGGATGATTAGAGCTGATGACTAGACGATGGGTGGCTGCTACTATCACATAGCACAGAGAGTAAGGATCCAAGACTTAACCACTAGCATGGTAAGGCCCTTGAAGGCCAAAACTTTTTGGAGGGTTTATTTTTCTATAAATAATTTACTTCATAAAACATAGTTTTTAGGACAGCTCGTGTTATATTAACTTATAACAATTACTGGGTTGAGAGAAAAAAAAAACTCTTGCGAGTATTTTTTCTTTATATTTGTGACTTTTTTGAGAGAAATCAATACCAAGATCCATTTTTCTGAAAAGTGGGAACCAGTATGTCAATAGCCCAACTTTAAAAGTTTCTAAAGGACATCACACTCCAGCTATGCTGGCATAGACGCATCTTGTCCTCCAAAATACTACTTGTCATAAATACCGGTGCGTCTGTACCTTTAAATGGATTAACGGTGTTGGAGGGATGCATTACAGAGTTCAGTAGGTTGGTCCAAGATAGGTAAGAATCTCCTCTGTCCTTTGGAAGCTGTCAGATTTCTCTCAAAATACAGAATGCATTTGGCCAGTTTCTGGTCGCAGTCTCATCAAGAGTGGCAAAAGCCACAGTGCAAAGAGATTGCAGAAAAAGATGCTTATTTGAGTCACAAGTACCTTTATGCTTATCTTTTTCTGAAACATCTCGTGGGAACTTTCAGTACACTAGCAGAAATTAGTATGGATCAGCCAAGCATTGGCAAGTCCAAGACTTTTTTTTTTCTTTTAAAGAGTCTTGACTTTGAAAAGTATTTACATACATTCCAGAACATTCCAAGAACATAAAGAATAAACTCAGCAGAAAAAGGCATTCCATTCCCCAAATTTTGTCTTTGAAACTGGGATTTGTGTGGAAGAAATACATTCTGCTTCTGCTGTATTGCGAGAAACTAAACAGAAGTCAAAGGCCCAAATGAAGTGTTACTGGAAAATTCGTGAGAGAGACAGGCAGACACTGAGGAGAAGCTTTGCAGAAGGACATGCCTTGCAATTCGAGCATTTTTGGGATTGCGATGGAATTTTAAAGCCATCCAGAAACAACAGATGTTTGAACCCAAATGCTTCAACTTCTTGAAGGCAAAATTCGGGCTCTGAAGAAGAATGTCAGAGCTGTAACATTTGAAGGATAACGTCAGGAACTCTGCTCTAGGCAAACAGTTCAAAGAGACTGCTTCTGTGGCTTGCTGACCTGCCCTCCTAGCAGCACTCATCTATAGTCTAAGAGATAAAGAGACCTGACAAATGGAAATATTAATAACTCAAACCCAGAGCTTTTCTCTCAGTTTGACTTCAGTCTCCTTTCTTCTCCTTGCTTACCCTGACTCTCAGCTGCACTAAGATGTCAGCATTTTATATGTAAAACTCTGTCCTTCTATGTCTATTTAAAAATGAGTGCCATATAGACTATCAGTTCACTCTTCAAATTCCAGAGAAATTTCTTGTATATCTCATTTACCAAACAAACTTACCAGCAAGGTAGCAAGCTTAATTTATTTCCAGCAAGATATTGGTATTAAAATGTGTTATATTTAGCCACAGAAATACTGTCAAATATCATCTTTTGGAGAAAGTGGCAGTGTGACCGCAGTTTTAAAAGGCAGCCAGGAACTCACACTGCAACTGCACTTTAAAAATAGACAAGCAGCTATGATCATAATTTAGCTTCCCAGCACGTAAGCATGGTATGAGCAGGAAGTGGGAGTGTGTCTTCCTAGCCTGATAAGAGTCTCTAATGCAAGCCATATGCTTTGCTGTTTAGCTGGCAAGTGAGGCCTCATCAGGAGGAAGAAAGACATATATTTATCTTAACCTAAAGATCAAACTTATAAATCTTGGAAGATTTTTAAATTACTTTTGGATAAAGCTATGACATCAAGAGTGTATGGCATAGACTCAGTTCTGAAAATAAATTTTTATTTAAAAAAAAAAAAGATTTGAAGTCATTTCCAGAGGAAAATTCATTAAGTTAGCTAGGCATTTCAAACATGTTATCTGAGGGCAGCCTCAGCAGGGCAGGGTCACCCTTAGAGAAATCACTGCTTGTCAAGAAGCTGTGCCTAACAACAAGAATAACAGGAGCAACCACAGCAACCACAGCAACCACTACTCCCCGTGGTCTATAAAAGGTCAGCACTAAGCCCTCTAAAGATTTTATGTTTCAAGAACATTTTATAGGATCAATAATTATTCACAGTTCAACTCGGGACAAGTAAAAATATGACAGACTGTACTTGAGGTTACTCATATTTTAGAAAGAAAATAACGGTTGTTAAACTTCCAGATCAGTGCTTTTAGAAAAAGTAGGAAACAAAACAACATGCTTCAGCAAAGGACACATGATAGTCTATCAGCACATACACAGAGTGGTCAGATTGTTCAGTTTTTTAATTTATATTAAAAATAATGAAAAGGAACCAAAGCCTATAACCAAAATTCAAGTGGGATTCCTTAACCTGTGATATAGTTCATAATGAGAAAAAAAAATCTGAGACATATGGAAAACATCAAAAAATAGTAATTTTGATTTTAACTTGTATTCGTTTACAGACAGAAGTCTAGGAATAGTTTTCTGATTATTCAGAATAAGAATGAATTTACTCACTCAACAAATATTTATTGAGTGTTTCTTGTATTAAGATTTGGTTGTACTTGAAGAGATCTGTCCATGGGAAACATAGACAGGGTGATGGCATTCAAGTGGAGTTGACAGTCAAGAAGCAAGTAAAATAAGAGCCCTTCAAGCCTTCAAGGGTGAGGTGTTGTAGATGACAGAATAGGTTGGGATATTTTAATAGAATGCTCATGGAAAGCTTTATTTGAAATGAGACCTGAATAACTAGCAGAAACTAAATTACCCTCCCTTCCCACTTTCTCTCTCTCTTTTTTTTTCCTTTTTCTTCCCCCTCCCAATCTCTGTATTATAGAAATCATAAGAAGCCCGCACTAATGCAAAGATCCTAGGCTGAAGCAAAACTAGTGAAGGCTGAACATGTGACTGAACTTGGAGAAGGCATAGGTCAAATTGGATTTACTGTACCATGGTAGCATGGTTTGGATAAACATCCCCTGCAAAGACCCATGTGCTAAGGCCCATGTGCTAAGGGCCATGTACTAAGCCTGTGACACTACTGGTGGTAGTGAAATTTTAAAGAGGTGAAGTCTGTCTTGATAGTCTAAATAGGCTTCAGGCTCCACAGCTGGTGATGCTGTTTGGGGAGGTTTAGGAGGCATGGCCTTACTGGAAGGAGTGTCATGGTTGGAGGAGGGATTTGAAAGCTAAGGGCCCAGCCTACTTGCAGTTACCTCTCTCAGCTTGGTGCTTGTAGTGGAGAATGTGAGATCTCAGTTTTCTGCTCTGGTTGTCACACCTGCCTGATGCCTGTTTCCCTGCCTTGATGGACTCTACCCCTCTGGAGACAGAAGCACAAACAAACTCTTCATTCTGTTAGTTGCCTTGACTATGATGTGTTATCACAGCAACAGAAAAGAAACTAATACATCTGGTAGAGAAAGCTATGTCATTGGAACATGCTTTTGATAGGAATAACGGAATCCTGGTCTGTTCGCATTACTGCTTTTACTTCCTGGCCACCACAAGATACGCAATTGCCTCTGTCTTGTGTTCTCTCCATGATGCAGTCTTTTGCCACAGCCCCAGGAGCTGAAACCTCCCAAAATGTGAGCCAAAACAAGCCTTTAAGTTGATTTTTCTCAGTTATTTTGTCACAGTGATGGAAAGTTGATTAATATGAGAAGGTCCCATCCTTTGGAAATGATGGCCCTATTCTAAAGAGATCAAATGACCATTACAACAATACACAATACTCACACACAAGAACCACAAAACAATTGTTATATTCATGTTATGCTCATAATGTTTTGCTGTCTTCAACCCCATCAGTGACTTGAAAAGGAACAAATTTAATTACCTGAGTAAACAGGAAGTGCAGGTTAACAGCTTCCAAAATGACACTTTGCTGCCTGAACAGTCACTCAAAACTCTTTAACACATTGAAGCATCATCTTCAGCCTTTTGGCCCAATATATCTGACAGACATATTTGTGAAGCAGGGACTATTGAAGACTTGCCTACCCTGTCTTGGTGGAGTTTGGTCGTCAACTCCACCTGCATCCAAGCTTGCCCATTTCAGACAGAATTCTGTCTGTGGCAGAAAACCAGCACATTTTTGTCCAGTGGCTTGTTTGCCACATCTGAAGCCATTGAAGCCATCTCCATAGGGAAGTTCCTCGATGCTCATTACCTTCTTTGAGACCGGCTGGGTGTTGCCAGGAGTCAACCTGTCTCATTTGCAAAGAATCCTTAAAACAATAAAAAAATTCTTTAAATGCCATATTCTGTAGGTCTCTGAGGGTTTTGAAGACCTTATCTAAATATTTTACCTTATCTGTCTATTGAACCTAGGAGTATAGATGAATGGAGGAGTAGATGTAGGAGTAGTACAATGAATTAAAATTAAACTTATTTTACATTAATATATAAAATTCTATACCAATGAATCAAAAATAGCCTTGTGAGTAACAATTAAGGCCTTAAGTTGAAGAGTAGATTCAATAATCTACCTTTGGTCCTAACAAAACTCATGAGTCCAATCTCGTTCTCTCTCTGAATAAGACCAATAATAACATAACCAATTCCCAATGAAAATAAACATCCATAGCCCCAAACCTTACCCAATCCCCCTCAAGGGAAATGGGACGTCTTTCTCTTTTTAAGGCTTCTTCTAATTGATTTGGGATGAATAATACCTATGTAGGGGCCCAAATAAAAATGGGGAAATGGTTAAACAAGCTAGAGATAGCATCTGTGCTCCTGTCTCTAAATATTGAGAAATTCAGGCTTAATAAAGGTCCTGTGTAGGACAGTCTGAAATGTTGGACCAACTGGAATCAGGAGCTTTCTTTGAGGCTGTCCTGGGAGCTGTTCTGTTCTGATGGATGGAACATGAGGAATGCAGGATGTAAGCATATCAGCATGCTGGAAGATGAATCCTGTCAGGTCTGATCCAGCATCAGTGTCTGACACTTTTGTTCTGAAAATATAAAATTTCTCACAAGCATTATACAGTTCTAAAACTATAAATGCATGAGGTGTGCAGGATGCACAGAACAATTGAGGCTGGTTCTGTAGTTTGAATTTATGTACGTATAGACTAACTTAAGTTAGCAGTCTCCCTTTCATCCAGGTCTGTTTTATTTTTACCTTTTTCAAAGAGGAAGTATAATATTACCAAAGAACACACAATCATTATTTAATTGAAATCAAAACAAGATTGTATAGTTCTAAATGTCCTTCTCTAGGCTCTGTGGCACCTCATGGATAGACTAGGCCTCTACCTGTCTCCTGAGAAAATGAATCCCATTTTATAGACAAGCCAGTTGCCCTGATCAAAAGAAGAGGCATTAAGACTTAAATAAACTTATGCATACCCTAGACATCTTGTTTCTGGGTTTTTACATTTATTGAAGGTGTTTTTGTCTCACCCCTTTCTCCATTGTTGGTAACTTAGCCTGGAATCTCTCAGCGTTCTGCCTTTCTCCCTGAACAACAAAAGCCAAAACAAAAACAAGAAATCCAAAAAGGATCCTGGACCGTTCCGTCATAGAGACTTAGCTCTTAGGGAGCTATTCCCCCCACCAAACTATAACAAAGTATCCTTTTTTTAAAAAGGGTGTCAATACACTAAATACATTGGGCACCAACTTGTTATAATAAATTATATCAGTTAGGCCTAGGAAGCCAATAACTGACAGAGAGAGACTGAAGTGTACTGTAAAGGTGGCAGCACTAGGCCAGGCAGAATCTAAGCTGATTCTAATCTACTAGTAAACTGTACTACTCTGAACCTCATAACATACACACATCCCAAGCACTTGCCAATCTGATCCTCTGACCGCTTCCAACTGTCAATTCTTGGCTCCTCCGCCTCTCCAGGAAGTCCTGCCTTCTACCTCCTGTCCTTCTGCCCAGCTGGTTGGCTATACAGTGCTTTATTGACAGTTGTTACATCCACTCAAGATATTCCTCCACAGTAATTTTTCCTCTCTTGGGCAATGACCTTTGCTCTCCATTGAAAGAAAGATACAGTGGTACCCCATGAGCAGGATGAGTCCAAGACAGCTGAAGATGCATACCACAGAGCAGAACTTGCTTGGATAAGAACTAGTAACAACTTCTTAGGAGTATTTGACTCTACCTAGATGAAAACCAACTCGGTAACACATACTGCCTTTGAAAATAGGAGCCTTAACACGGGTGCTCATGGCAAACCACTCTAAGGTACTGACTTGAGAGATCATCATGAATACATGACAATCAATGATCTTCACATATACAGAACTTATAGTAAAGAGTGGTAAATACAACATAGTCATTCTGACTCATTTTAAGAAAAAAGATATTAGGATCTGAAAATCCCATATCTACTATTTGATTAAGCAGACAAAGTCTGAAGGTTTTTATCAAATGCTTTACTGTCCTGGATGTCAAGAAATGGGTCTTCTGCAAAGGCATTAATCAAGACAACCTTCATGGAAGGCGATTTGACAGCAGTTTAAATTGCATAGAATTTCCTCTTTAACCAATGATGTCACTTCTGGGAACTTGTCTTTCATTACCTGTGTCATTCAAAACAGTCCATGTGAAGTACTGACATGTTGCAATAACTGTAGTTATGTGAGGTGCTTGAGAAAAGTTCTTCAATGTTAATATGTTTAGTAAGAAATAAGTAAGTAGCCGGGCGTGGTGGCACACGCCTTTAATCCCAGCACTTGAGAGGCAGAGGCAGGTGGAACTCTGTGAGTTCGAGGCCAGCCTGGTCTACAAAGTGAGTCGAGGACAGCCACAGCTACACAGAGAAACCGACTCGGAAAAAAAACAAAAAACAAAAAGAAATAAGTAAATAAGCAAAAAGCAAGTAAAAATAGTTGTAGATGATAACGTTGATCATCGCCAGAGTACTGACATAGCACACACAGGGCCTCAGGTTGGGGAATAGATAGTTGTACAAAAATTTGGCAGATACATAAAACATTGTTTAAAAGGAAGAGTAAGATATGAGAATATGTTTTTGTTTTTGTTTTTATAAAAAATAAGAAAGTCAAGCTGCCATGTACCTTAGGCCAGTATTCCTTCATTGAACATTCCTGTGCTAGATATAGAAGAGGAACAGAATGGAAAGTTAGAAGTTATTCACGAAAACAAAACTATAGAGCATGAGAGACGGTTTTACAGTTATAAGAGCATGCACTGCTCTTGCAATGGACTGAATTTGGTTCCTAGTACTCATGCCTACTGGCTCACAATTGCCTGTAACTCCACTTCCACTGGACTCAGACACTGCTGGTCTCCATGGGCACTTGCACCTAGCTACACAGAGATATATGCACATACATATACATGATTCTTAGTCCTTTAGGTTGGGGATCCAGTGGCCTACCCATCCTTAGACCATGTGATCCTCCATTCTGGTTACCCTGGACATGGTCTGATATGGTCACAAAGGCTTTGAGTGGCCACAAGCCACTAAGAACACAGCCTTTTCCTCCATGGAGAGGGCAAGGCATGAATGAAGACTTCAGAATTTTAGGCCTCAGGGTTAGGGACCTTGCTCACTTTGCCTGAAGGTTGTTATGTCTTCAGCTATTTCTTGATTCTTCAGCACCAAGCAAAGGAATAATATGTCAATTTTAGCATATTGTTAACAACAAAACCAGGGCTTCATGTATCCCAGACTGGTCACAAACTACGTGTGTAACAGAGTCTGGCCTTGAACTCCTGATCTTCCTGCCTTCACCTTCTAAATCCTGTGATTATAAGTGTGAGTAGAGATTTTCATTAAAAATATTGATATGCAGAAACACATTTAAATAGGGATGGAGAGATATCTCAGCAGTTAAGAACACACATCACTCTTCCACAGGATCTGACTGCAATTACTGTTATCCACATCAGGTGACTCACAGCCACCTGTAACTTCAGCGCCAAGATAACCATGCCTCTTGTCCCGTCATTCACCTGTGTTCATGTACACAGACACATATAATTAAAAAGTAACAAAATAACCACACTTATTATTTTGTGTGTTTTTTTACATAGTGTATGAGTCTAAAGAAAAGTCTTTAAAAGGAGAATTGGAGGTAGGAAGAATGGAAAAGAAGGCTTACTCGTCAGCTGACAAACCATTCTGACCTGGATTTTAAAACTACAATGTGGACAAAATGCACTTATTTATATATATATTTACCAAAAAATAACCATTAAGCAAATACAAAATTTTGAATACTGAACTGAATTATTGGGAAGCCTTTTGGTCCACAGATGAAACATGTCAACACAACATATTAGGTAATGTGGTAAATACAGAAATTCTATTTTTTTCTTAATGGTAATATCCAAATCTGAAGCAAGCTGTCAGTAGGAAGCAGCTTCACTTGCCCAGGTTAGCAGATGTCTTTGGTAGGAAATGTGACAATTATGGTCATATTTATTTCACTGACTATTAAGTGGGAGAGACAGATGCCAAGTCCTCTTCAATAGTGCATGATGAATCACATCAAGCAAGCACCTTCCATGCTTTACTCTTTGTTACTTGTTCTGGAAATTACAATAAAAAGACATACCTAACTCTGACTGCACACTGAATACAATTCAGAGTGAGTATCAGTGATCACAGAAACTATGTAAACTACAGAGGAAGGGCATTAATGTGCTTTGTGCTTTGCTGAATAATAATGCTCAGTAACAATCACTAGGTATTTACTCTGTACCTAATTATGAGTAAGTCCTCTGTAATCATTATCTCCTACAATTACAGTCAGAGATCCTCCCTGACAATCATATAGATTTTCTCGCCTGTGCTTTCTTCCTTTTAACATTTTATTATTTGTTATATTAGTTAACGGCTTGTTTTGATGAATAATATGGATTTTTAAATTTTTTTATTTTTTGGTTTTTCGAGACAGAGTTTCTCTGTGTAGCCTTGGCTGCCCTGGGCTCACTTTGTAGACCAGGCTGGCCTCAAGCTCACAGCAACCCACCTGCCTGGGCCTCTGAAGTGCTGGGATTAAAGGCGTACGCCACCACTGGCTGGCTAATAATATGAATTCTTCTTCTGAATTCTTCTTACTGAATAATTCTTACTATAAAGAGTCTGTGATCAGCCAGGCACAGTGGCACACACCTTTAATCCAAGCATTGGGGAGGCAGAGGCAGGTGGATCTCTGAGTTTGAGGCCAGCCTGGTCTACAAAGTGAGTCCAGGACAGCCAAAGCTACACAGAGAAACCCTGTCTCAAAAATAAAACAAACAAACAAACAAAAGAGTCTGTGATGAATGGAAAATTATCTTATACTAAATATCAAATTACTCCCAAAAAGAAATTTAAAATATTGCTGCCAGAAATAAATGAAATTAATCCTTAATTCTATGGATTAAAAAGAGGCTAGCCTTAATATAGCATTTCACAGTGCCTACTTATGGATATGCCTCACAGACATCAAGTTGTACACTAAATAAATTCAACCCTGCTCCTCTCTTCCAAGTATTTGCTCTGATGGAGAAGAGTCATTTTTGTGTAAAGACAGATTTAAGTATTTTCTATGTTCTGGGTATTAATGTGGGGAGGCTTTTTATTATTATTATTATTCTGATGATGGGAGAAAGCTTTTTGGAGGAGAATAATTTTAATCTGGCGCCAAAAGTCCCTAGCCTGATGGCCTGAATGGTTTAAGGGCCCAAGTCTAGTCTTCCATGAGGCCTGTAAAAATTATTTGAGAGGAAGCCACAAGACAAAAGTAATAGTCTTAAGAAAACATGATCAAGCCAGGCATAGTGGCTCACGTCTTTAATCCCAGCACTCAGGAGGCTGAGGCAGGTGGATTGCTGTGAGTTTGAGGCCAGCCTGGTCTACAAAGTGAGTCCAGGACAGCCAAGGCTACCCAGAGAAACTCTGTCTTGAAAAACCAAAAAAGGGGCTGGAGAGATGGCTCAACGGTTGAGAGCCTGGCTGCTCTTCCAGAGGTTCTGAGTTTAATTCCCAGCAACCACATGGTAGCTCACAACCATCTACAATGGGATCTGGTGCCCCTTCTGGTGTGCAGGCAGAACACTGTATGTGTAATAAATAAATAAACCTTAGAAAAAGAAAGAAAGAAACCATGATTGAGTACAGGCTATGTTTAGGGTCTTGTCACAGACCAATACTGAAATGGGTAAAATTAGAGAGATTAGGTTGGACTAAACTATGCAGGGTTTTGACTATAGAGGAATGGGCACAAAATGAAATCCTGTGACCTGAAAGTGTGACACGATCAGGTTTGAGCCTTAGGTAGATAACTCTAGCAGTGATATTTTAGAATGCATCATTTAAGACACTGGTTGAGAAGGACGAATATGCTGGAGAGTGGGAAAGAGCTTTAAAAATCATTAGCATGTGATTCCGCCAATTGGAGGAAAGACAAACTGAAAGGGGTAGGGGAAGCCTAGTGCAAAGTTCCATGTAAGAATTAACAGTTTCCCTGCTCTCTTCTAGATATGAAGTGGCCAATATGAGCATGAAATCATAGTATCTTTGGCTACCTGAGCCAAAAAGAAAAAGAGGGGGTTCACAAGTGGGAAGGGGTAAAAATAATAATGGAGGTTGAATATACCCTCAATACATTGTATATATGCATGAAATTGTCAAAAATGAAACAACATTTTGAAAAAGAATTAACAAGCTTTTGAGGAAGGGTAGAGAACAGGGAAGATTAATTTGAGAGTTAATTGCGAAAGAATACTCCATTGGATTCATTGGCCAAGATGAATCCGATGATGAAACATTCCTTTCCTGACCCCCTTTCTGACCATGTCCCCTGGATGGGGAGATCTGGTGGCATTCAGAGGAAGGATAACAAGTTACCAAGAAGAGACTTGATATTCTAAGAGCATATATAGGGGGAGGAGGTCTCCCTCAGTCACAGACATAGGGGAGGGGAGAAGGAGAGAAATGGGAGGGAGGGAAGAATGGGAGGAAACAGGGGAAGGGCTAACAATCGAGATGTAATATGAATAAATTAATAAAATTAAAGAATGGAAAAAAAAACATTGATGAAAAACAACACCAGAGTAAAAATATGGTGAATTCCATTTAGATCAGAGTTTAAAGTGTCTGACATCCATCAGCATGAGATGATCAGCATTTGATGAGAAATAAGGGCACGATTAGAGGAAGACAGGTGAGAGCTAAAGCTACCAGGCTAGGAGTTCTTTTTACAAAGGAGAGAGGTAGACAGATCAAGCCGGAAGATAGATGAGATTATGAACAGATTATTGGGAGTTAAAAGACAAAGACTAAACAATGAATTTTGAATGGGGGTTGTTTTTAGAGGGGCTGTTTTGTTTTTTGCTTGTTTATTTGGTTTGGTTTGGCTCTTAGGGGGAAAAGAATCTTAAATGGAAGCTTAGTCGCATTCGGTAAGACAGGAGAGCCAGAAGAGTGAAACACTGACATTGGTGAAGATGAGAGTTCTAGTAAGGAAAAAATGGTCACTATTTAAAATTGAGCAGATGATCTTAGAAGTTTTTGGCTTTGGAAATTTCATAGGCTAATGATGCTCAGAATCAAGTGGAAGAAAAAATTAAAGTGGATGAAATTTGTAAATGGAGACAAATATACCATGAATGGAATTATCATTCAGTTGCCTTTTTATTTGGGCAGGACAGTAAAGGGTGGTAGATGTCAAGGGAAGGAGAGAAAGGAAGGCTCAGAATATACAGAGTAGGTTACTGATGGGATCATGTTAAGAAGGTGTGTACTCAGCTATTAAAAACGAGGAAGTCCCGAAATTTGTGGACAAATGGATTGATCTAGAAATTATCATACTGAGTGACTTCACCCAGAAGCAAAAAGAGACAAATGGTATATACTCACTTATATCAAAACACTAGTCCAAGGGATACATACCATGAAAATCTTTACTTACCAAGAAAGTGGGTCAGAGGAGAGGACATCCTATTGAGACTTTAGGCGAGAGTAGCATGGAAGAAAGGGGGAAAAGTAGGACCCATAGGGTCCTGGAAACCTACAAGAAGAACTTTATGACAGGCAGATCTGGATCCTGGGGTCCTCCTCAAACTAAGGCACCAGCCAAGGAGAATATAGGCAGTAAGCTTTGAACCCCTACCAAGACCTAGCCGACGAACAGGATATTCTCCACCGTTGAGTGGAGAGTGAGATCTGACTCTCACATGAACTCTGGTGCCCCTTTTCTGACCACGTCCCCTGGATGGGGAGGCCTGGCGGCACTCAGAGGAAGGATAGCAAGTTACCAAGAAGAGACTTGATATTCTAAGAGCATATATAGGGGGAGGAGGTCTCCCTCAGTCACAGACATAGGGGAGGGGAGAAGGAGAGAAATGGGAGGGAGGGAAGAATGGGAGGAAACAGGGGAAGGGCTAACAATCGAGATGTAATATGAATAAATTAATAAAATTAAAGAATGGAAAAAAAATAACCAAAACAAAAAATAATAAGTGGCCATGAAGTTGAGTAGAAAATGAGGTGGGACTCTTAGGAGAATTGGAGCTAGGTAATATTGGATAGATATGGTCAATATACATAGTACAATTTTATTAAACTTTCAGAGAATAAAAAATATAATTAAAAAAAGAAGGTGTGTAAGGAAAAGAGAGATGACTGTATATAATAGTTGTTATACTTTTCTCTAAAAAATTCATTTTTCAAAGTGTAGAAACTTATGGCTCTGTTCCAATTTATAGAGAGATGATAAAGGGGATGGGGGATAATCTGGACACAATTAAAGAATAAATAATCATATCATAGGACCTCTAGCATCTTCTAAAATAGGCAACAAACATCACGTGTATAACTGTAATGAGACTACAGAAAACTGAAATGATAGGTATCATTGTTTTAAGAGTAAGTCAGTGAGAACAGGAGTGCACAGTGTTGCTGAATCCCCAAGCTACCTGAATGGGAGATATTTTACATCACCCAAACAACTTAATGATGTTCTACATGCCAGAAATGTCCAGATGCTTAGAAAAGGAAAAAGAAAATGCAAATGTATGCTTTAATTACTGTCAGAAACTGGCTGAACCAGAAATTAGCTGAAATAAGAATGGGTCAGTGAGGCTGGAGAGATGGCTCAGTGGTGAAGAGTGCCTATTGCTCTTGCAGAGGATCTAGGCTTGCTTTCCATCGTGGTAGTCAGATGGCATACAACCATCTGTAATTGCAGCTCCAGATGCTCCAACATCCTCTTCTGGCTTCCAGAGCCACTGTACTCACATGTATAAATGTATATATAGACATTCATATGTGCATACAACTAAAAATAAAATCTTATTTAAAAGATAGTAAGTCACCATCAGGGTGAAGAGTTAAGAGCACAGTGGAATACATTGTGCCTGAGATTTGGGGAGAAGCAGGCTAGATGGTGAAAGTACTAAGGGTTAAGGCAGGAGTGAGGCAATAATTAGAGAAAGGAAGGTAAGTGGTCTGAGAATCTCCAGTATGGAGACGTTATGGATGATAATGAACATTAGGTATTATTGGCTTGCTAGATAAGATCTGCGGCAGGATGATGTAGAAGTAAATGAGGTCACAGTTAGAAAGATAATCAAGATAGATTTGGAATCTCAAGGAATACATCGGTTATAGAGTTTTTTCCAACATGACCAAAGCTATATTAATATGGTATAAATGAATGTCTAGAAAAATATTTAGAAACAATCGGCCTCTTTTCATTCAACAAATAATATGTATTGAGTAGTAGAATGTGTCCAATGTGAAACTGTATTTGAAAAGCATGCTATATGGAAGATTCTTCTGTAAATGGTGGCTTAATTAACATTCAGACATTACTTCCCGCGGTCTGTACTGATGAGAGACCTTGCACTGCAAAGTGGTTACTTTGAATAGTGGAAAAAAGTAAGAAAGTTAAACCTAGTAATTATGAGACATCACTCTACAATGAAACAAATAGTTGAATCAAGTAAATAGTGATTCTGAGAAATTACTTGTGCTCATCATGAAACCGCCAGCCATTTCCTTTATGCTTTCCCTTGGAATATAAGCTTTTACAGTCTTTCCATGTCAATGAGCCCAGAAAGGCTCACCAACACACCCTCTAGGGTGTCATAAGACTAACTTGGAGGTGGCACATCTGAAGCCACTGAACACACAAACCACAACAAGCTGGGCTCACTGGCCCTTTGTACTCTGGATGGGTACAGAGCCACATTTCCTAAAGTTTGAAAAATAAATTGTTTTTTTTAGAGACAAGTACAGTGACTCTATTATATACACTCATCAGGAGACTGTGCCAAGCTTAGGATGTTGTAATCATCCAACTGAAAGAAGAATTGTTAGCTCAGTGTTGAAAATATATGTAAACAGGCTCTGGGAATACACAGTATCTTTGAGTCTTTGAACAAACACAACAGCATCTATTTACACAGCTTCAAACACTCTTTAAAGATGATGGGGAAATCCCATTTTTGCCTTACTTAAGTGAAATATAAATAAAATGTTAATTATGGAAGTTGCAAGGGAGATAAGAAAGTTTATTGTACTTTCCTTGTATCTTTTAGATATGCTTGAAATTTCCTTTCATAAAAAGAAATGAGAGAGGTCTTTCCCCTCCCCCCCTCAGCCTGCAGCTCAGATTGCCCTCAAACTCACAGCGCTCCTCCTATCTCAGCTTCCTAAGTGCTGGTTTTGCAGGTACATGTTGGACCTGGTTTAGAAAGCTATTTATTGTGCTAATGTAGCTAGTAGATATGAGGGTCCTTCTTTGCTTCTCTCCTCCCTGTTGACATACACTGTGACGTCTGAAGAGTTACTTAGGCCACTTCCTTCTTCTCTAGGACAAATTAGATGTTATGGACCCTAAAATTTGTACGGTATAATATCACTACTGTTGTTTTCCCCCCATACTTTGCATAGGCTGTTTCATTTATTTTTGTGAAACACGCATTCACACTTTTCTTCCAGATAAGTGCCCTACCAAGATTCAGGCTGAATGAAAGAAGTTTTAATTACTCACCAACAAATCTTAAGAACCTAATATATATAATTATTTAACATTATTTTATGTTCATTGGCACACAAAAATGTAAGGTAGAGAACAGCATGGTACAGACTGCCTTGATCACTCAGTAAAAATTTATTAAACACCTATTATCTTCAAAGTGCCTACCAAGGCTTTGGTTATACAGCATACTGGGCCTTTCTGCAAGGACTCAAGAATGAGTGGAACATAGTAATATGGACATTCTAAGTGAAAAGCAGTGAAATTTATAAAAATTCAAATTTGCAGACCCAACCAAAAGAGGTCCCAGGAAGCCTTGAAAACTACTGCTGCAGGTGGGTGTGGTGGCACATGCTTTTAATGCCAGTACTTGGGAGGCAGAGGCAGGAAGATCACTGTGAGTTTGAGGCCAGCCTCGTCTACAAAGGAAGTCCAGGACAGCCAAGACTACACAGAGAAACCCTGTAATAAATAAATAAATAAATAAATAAATAAATAAATAAATAGAAAACTACTGATCTATGTCATCCAGTCTCAAGGGCCCAGTGAGTCCTGGTCTACCCTTGGCTGGGACTGTTGTCCAGATAGTGTGCAGGATATGTGCTGCAGTCCATCCTGATGCTGGAAGGTATATGCAAAGTGGGTCAAGGCCTAGAGGACAATCAGCAGGATAGGGGGCAAGGGTCAGAACTTAGCCTCAAAAGCCTGAGGATCAAGGCTGGACCTGAGTTCGGTTGGAGTACTAATTAGGGGCCATTTAAAGAGGAGCTGTGTATTTTGTCATTTTTGTTGTGTCAGATACTGTATAAAGTTCTTTACTCATATAATTTCATTTCATATTCCTGACAGTTCTGTGAGAGAGAAGCTGTTACGTTCAAAGTCAGATGGCCAAGAACTGACTAACTCCTTCTAGCCACAAATCCCTTATTCTCTCTTCCCCCTTCATGATACCTTTAAAAGCTGCTCAGACTCTGAGCTGGGAAAATATTCACGTATGAGGTGCTCTTCTTTTTCAAAATATATTTTTATTAACTCTTTGAGACTGTCATATATGCATACAATGTATTTTGTCCATATTCATCCCCAACTCCTCTACCCCTCTCAACTTTGTGTCCTTTCTCTCTTTATCCACCAAGACCAATTTGTGCTGCCTATACACTCATGCATGTGGGGCACTCACTGGAGCCTGCTTCACCTACCAATAGTCATACCTTTAAAGAAAACTGACTGTCCTAAAAGTCATTAACTGTCCATAGCTCCCCAGCTAGAGGTGGAGGCTCATGGATCCCTTCCCTCTTCATGCCGAATGCTGACTGGCTTGATCCTGTGCAATCCTGTAGAGTCAACTACAGCTGCTCTGAGGTTTTACAACAGTCCTGTCATGTCACAAGACACTGTTTAGCTCCAGTGCTCCCTAACCTATGGCTTTTACAATCTTTCCATTCCCCTCTTCCTTAATGGACCCTGAGTCCCAGGGGAGAGATTATGACATAGTGGTTCTGCATGCAGCTGAGCACTTCATAGACACTGATTTTCTGTACTTGGATCAGTTGTGAGTTTCTGCAAGAACTGCTGTTCACCGCACAAACATCTCTGAGGTCTAGAGAGCAGCACTAGTGCATGGGTGTAGAGATATTAATTTAGAGGCAGTTTGATACTGTGTCCTTTTAACAAAAATAAAAAACAAAAATAGTAGATTCAGCCCTGGGGCATACCAGCTCCCCTAACACAGGTTCTTGGCCAGATTTACAACATCAGGTATGTATTTCCTCTTGTGGAGCAAGCCTTAATAAGTGGCACTATTTCACCCATGGGGTATCTTGCCATGTTGGTTATTATTATAGCTGACAGTGTTCATATCTGAATAAAACATTTATGATTTTTCCCCGGCAGCAGCCTGCATGGCACCTCCCAGTATAATGAAAGCTAGCTAGGCAGGGAGAAAGCCTCTATGTTAGTACCTACTTGATATCTCCATTTCCTGTGGCAAAAGTGTGTGCATTTTCTTTAAGACCCAGTGTATAGGACTTAACATCAAGCTCCAGTGTTTAGGAAGCTTATAAAATAGGTTTCTATACACCTTCTTGAATCATCCTTACTGTCAGTATCCCTCCAGCTCCTCTTCCTACCCACTCATCCCTCTCCCCTACTTAAACCTCCCTTCCAATTATTCAGTCATTCCCCTTCATATCACCTAGGGTTCCTCTCATAGGAGACACCAGGCAGCTGAGAATGTCCACCCCACACTCAGGAAGAGTCAAATAAACTCCCATTAACTTCTCACTGCCAAGGTTCTCATTACGTTCAGAACCATGTCTCAGCCAATGCTGGGAAGTTTGTCCTTACTCTTGCCATGGCTATCTGATTTTGTTTCTTTGTGTAGAAGGCTACCTACTAATTTTCAACCCCATTCACATCAAGCAATGTGTCTGCTGACAGATTCAAGAGGGCTGTGCTTTGGAAACTACTGATTTGGAACAAAGATTCGGAACTTGAATGAGTGAAAGTACTATCAGTAGAGGGGCATAAGAATCATATACTGGATTCCTGACGCCGCACTTTGAGATAAACTGGTGGCTAAGTGCTGTCTGGAGAGAGATGATAAGATCTCAGGAGACAGAGGGATCAAGGGTTCTGCTGCTTCAGAAATTCTCTTGAAGTACTTTTCCTACCACTGAACAACCCTATTTGTACAAAGTCCTCATTTTTTCCAGGGAACAATAAGCATGTGTACACTTTCCACAGAGATGGTCATTGGTGGTCATAGTCCATCAATGCCTCTTTCTTTTGGTAACTGAGGTTATAGACCTAAACACTGCTATGTTAGTATCCCAAAAGCCAGTACCATCCTGCCTGCAATAAATGGTAAACAAAAGTATCTCTCCTGGCACCCACTCCTTATTTTAGTGCCACAGGAACTTAAGACAATGGAATTTTTTTCTACTTCCTAATCACTTTGTACTCCCCATTGATAAAGAAAATGCATATATATTTACATAGTTACATAGTTTTAGATTTAGAGGTGAGGATTTATTTGCTGAGGGAATATAGTACTGACCAGTGAATGGAATTCTGCATTCTGTATATGAAACAGAAGTCATTTTTAAAAGAGTTGACTTTGTGGCTTATTCTCTGCAAATTTTGAAAATCATCTGACTTTTCAAAGTACTACGACACAAGAATTGACTTGCATGAGAATGTACTATCTGTGAAGTGTTCAAAAATATTTGACAGATAGATACCTGATGCTCAACAAGTGAGGCTCTGGAAACGCACTGTCAGACTCAGAGACTCTAAACCCATCTACTTAAGTGTGCAAAGGATACTTTAATAATTATTAGTTTCACTTTTAATTCAAAACAAATATCTATTGCAGGAATTCAAATTACATAGTGGACAAATTAAAAAGTGCGAGGCACCATTCCAAAGTTCATGCCTTGGGGGTAGTCACTCTTGACAGGCTGACATATATCCTTCAGACATTCTGCTAGGTGTGTACAACTACCTAATTTTAAAACTTAAGTATAGATCATATACAGTGTTCTGCAACTTGAAATTTTGACTTAGCAGTGTATTTAGACCTAAAGTTCTATTTCTTCAGTTGGATTTTAATGATATAAATCTGCTACTAGCTGGGTGTGGTGGCACACATCTTTAATCTCAGCACTTGGGAGGTAGAGGCAGGCTGATCTTAGTGAGTTCAAGGCCAGCCTGGTCTACAAAGTGAGTCTAGGACAGCCATGGCTGTTACATAGAGAAACCTTGCCTTAAAAAACCAAAAATAAATAAATAAATGTGCCATTAATGAATAATTGGGCAACTTATTAATTTTTTTGCTATTTCCCTCACTGTTGCAGTGAACATTCTTATGGCATGTGTACTAGGTATTTTTTTCTAGGAAAAATTCCTAGAAGAAAAACAGGTAAATACTCATATTGACTGTTCTTTGTTAATTTGCACAGAGACCGTTACAGCATGAGTTGTACGGAGAGCCAATCTCTGATACTATTAACCTCTGCTATGCTTGCAGACAGGAGCGTCGCATAGTTGTCCTCTGAGAGGCTCCACCCAGCAGCAATTTGAAACAGATGCTGAGACTCACAGCCAAACATTGGGTGAAGCATAAGGAGTCTTGTGGAAAAATGAAGGGAAGGATAAAAGGACACAGAGGTGACAAGACCTCCACAAGACCAACAGAGCCAACTAACCAAGGCCCAGAGGGGCTTGTGGAGCCTGAAGTACCAACTAAGGGCCATGCATGGGCTGGATGGACCTAGGTCCTGTACATAGATGTAGCCATGGGCAGCTCAAGCTTCATGTGGGTTCCCTAGTAAGGGGAGTGGTGGGGGCTGTCTCTGACACGGACTCTGTTGCCTGCTTTTCCATCACTTCCCTCCAACTGGGACTGCCCTCCCAGGCCACAGGGGAAGAGGACGAGCTCAGTCCAGATGCAACTTGATGAGCTGGAGTAGGTGGGTAGGGGCTCCCCTTTTCTGAGGAATAGGGGAGAGAGGAGGAGAAGGGAGGGTGGGACTTGGAGGAAAGGAAGGAAGGGGGCTATGACCAAGATGTAAAGTGAATAAGTAAATAAATAAGAATTTACATATTGAAGCCTTTGATTTACCACTTGCTTTGGATTAGACTATATTTAAAGGCAGGGCCTTTAAAGAGGAGATTAAGGTACTAATAAAATAAGGTTGTTAAAGGGGCCCTCATCCACTCTGACTGGTGTCCTAATAAAGACAAGGAAGTCTGGATGTACAAAGACATCAAGAATGTGCACACCCAGAGCACAGGCCAAGGAGAGAAGTTTCAGGAAACCTAGCTTACCAACACCTTCTCCCTGGCCTTTCAGCCTCTACAACTGTGAAAAATAGATTCCCTGACATCCAGCTTGCGGCATTTCATTGTGATAGCCCTCACAGACCACAGCGAAAGTCGCCGAAAGCTTGGTGTGCCTATTTTGCTGAGGCCTGGGGTTATGAAGCTGTTCTAGACACTCCCTCTGTATCTTCAGGCCTTTACCTTCTCTCACTGCCCTTATTGCCCTTGCTTATTGTAGTTTATTTACTCGGTTTTACTCTCAACCTTGGAGAACATCAAGGGTTTTGGGAAGTTTGTGAACAATATTTATTTTTAGTTTTTTTGTTATTCTTAGAGTGTGTGAGTAATTAGTGTGTGTAGGCATGTACATATTACAGCACACACAGCAATTAGAAGACAGTTTGTGGAGTTGGGTCTCTCCTCTCACCATTTATATGGATCCCAGAAATCAAACTTAGGTCACTGGGCTTGAGCTTTTACCTGCTCAGACATCTCTATGGCCACATTTTTGTTGTTGTTGTTTTGTTTTGTTTTGTTGTACTTCATTCTGATTGAAATAACAGAATGAACTACTGGCAAGATAAAGATATGCATTACGCAGGTTTATTGGAAACCACCATGCAGGGGAAGGGGAGAGAGAGAGAAAAGAGAGAGGAGAGAGAAAAAGAGGGCGAGAAATACAAAAAGAGAGAGGAGAGCAGAGGAGGGAGGGAGGGAGAGAAGGAAGGAGAAAGGGTGGGATGGAAGGGGGAGGGGGGAGAGGAAGAAGGGGAGAGGGAGAAGGAGAAGGGGAGAGGGAGAGAGGGAAAGAGGAGAGGGAGGGAGGGAGGGAGGGAGGGAGGGAGGGAGAGAGAGAGAGAGAGAGAGAGAGAGAGAGAGAGAGAGAGAGAGAGAGAGAGAGAGAAGGAGCAAGCATGCTCAATGCAAAATGTCTGGATTTTATAGTGAAGAGCCTCTGGGGGAGGGGAAGCCTAGGCCCCTGGGCCAGGGAAATCAGGGTAGAGGGCAGGGTATACCAGTCACACCCTACAGCAGGTAGGAAGCCAGGGATGCCTGAAACCAAACATATTCTGGCAAGATTACAGGCCAAAGTTATAACAATATTTTCCCATTGAATTATTTGTACTTTTTACTATAAAATAATAAGATAATAAGAGCAAAAGCACTAACTTTTCATCCTCAAAATTTCTCATATATTTCTTTCTTGGATTAATGGGAATACACATCTTTTTTTGGTAGATCATTTTAAGTTTACTAAATATGTTGTATTGTAATTCTGAGTCTTGGATATAAGAGATCACATATGCTGGGGAACTTTTTTGCCACTAAGCCAGATCTATGTCCCTCCTAATGAAAACTTTTGTGTTTATTTTTTGAGACAAGGTCCCATCAAGCTGTTCAGACATCCTCCTTAGTCAATCTTCAAAGTAACTGGTATTACAGGCCTGCACCACCAGGCCCAGATACACCTTCCGACTCATATAATTAAATGAATTAGCTTAAGGCATTCACCCTTTCACACAGTCCCTCTTCCTGACCACTCCACCTCCTCAACCCTCAGTAAATCTGATGGCTGCGCTTCTTCAAGAAGCAGGAAGGAAGCTCGCAATCACTGAGGAGCTATCCTTTGGTCTGCAGCCTCATCAGCAACCTTCACATACTTGACATTCTTTTCATTTCCTAAAGAAGTGACTCACCCGGAACTCACAGCCGCAGTAGGTGGAATACATGGTCTCAAGGTTTTCTATTTTTTCCTTCCCTTTAACAATGTATTTAACCTAAAAAACCAAAGCCTGCTTTGCTGGATATCATTACATGTGTGGTGAAACAGCAGAGGAGAGTATCTGCCAGCTGTCTAAAGAGGACTTTTCTTTTCTGATCTTTTTCTAGTCTTTTTTGTTTTCGTCCCAGAATTCATTTTGGTTGCTTAAGCAGCAAGGGTGTAGGGAGTCTGTGTTTGCTGTTCATTAACAGATTAGTACACAATGGGGAACTGAGTCAGACCTGTCTCAACTAGCTGGTCAGGAGAGGAATGGCCTAGAAGAAACCAGGCTGAAGCAACACAGGGGAACACAACGCCAAAGCGATCAGCAGAGCGTTTCAGTGCCACAGAAATGTTGGGGGAGGGCGGGGGGGGGGGGGGGGGGAGACAGGGTGCAGAATTTGCAAGAAGACTATGAAAAGATTTTCTCTTGTGCACGTTTGTTTTTTCACTAATGTATTTGCATGTATGGGCAAAGGAAGTTGGGGGGCAAATTAAGAAGCAAATTAAAAAAAAAAATCTATCTGTAATTTCATGTTATACCCTTTTGTCCTTTCACTGTATTTTTGGTATTGCTTTTTCCATTCTATTTAGTTTGCTAAGCCATGTAAGAGCTTCAAAATATATGCAATTATTCCCAATAAACTTGAATGTTTACCATGTACAAGGAATTGTACCAGGGCCTGTATGAGATAATAAGTTCTGTATCAGATAGCTAAGATGTAGTCTACCTCAGGACCTAGATATTTGCTCAATAATATTCAAAGACATCTAGATTTTACAAAAGGAAACATTTTAATTGTCCACTGGCCAGTGTGTGTGTGTGAATCTAAATATCACTTACATCTAGCTCAAAGCCCAAGATTATTTTGAGACAATAGCAAATAAATGAATACTTTTATCAGAAACCAATTCCATAAGTGTGCATTTGTGTGTCATAAATCATGAAAGAGAAAGGGAGTTACGCCCATGCCATATGTGCACTCCAGGGCTACAGTAATATCATCATCTGCAGTACAGCTACATTGTTTAAATTCTTACATTGGTAACTTCAATAGTAGGCAGCATGTGGACTATGAAAAATTATATTTGAGGCAGTTCTGACTTTGGTAGGTAGTTGATTTAGAGTATTAGGCCTCCTCTAACCTTCTAACTCACGAATATAGCTTTTGGAGGTAAGAACTTTAGTAGAAAATGCCTACAAATAAGCAAACACTAGTGCCTACTGTGGTATTACTATCATTTTGGATGAAAAAGATGGCCATTATTTTCATTTCATAAAGTCTCTTCATCTCTTTACAGTGTTTGACTGCATGATATTGTTTACTATAAAATTTGTGAAAACAAATAAAAAAAATAATTAACCCAAACAAGATAAGTCATGTAATTCCATGGAATGAAATCACATCATGGGTAGCAGTCATAAATACTATCATTTGTGTCTTATTCCTTTCAGGTGCTTAAGTACCTCCCTAAAATAGGGTCCAGTCAACACAAAATGGGTAATGACACAGTAAAAGAGTTTCTAGCAAAAAAAAAAAAAAAAAAAAAAAAAAAAAGAGTTTCTAGCCGGGCGTGGTGGCGCACGCCTTTAATCCCAGCACTCGGGAGGCAGAGGCAGGCGGATTGCTGTGAGTTCGAGGCCAAGGCCAGCCTGATCTACAAAGTGAGTCCAGGATGGCCAAGGCTACACAGAGAAACCCTGTGTCGAAAAACCAAAAAAAAAGAGTTTCTGAGTTGGGGTTGCAGAGATGGCTCAGTTGGTAAAATGCTTGCCATGAAAACATGAGAATGTAAGTTTGATCTCTAGAACCCAGGCAGTGGTGGCACACATATTTCATCCTAGCAAGAGCAGGTGGATCCCTGTGAGTTTGAGGCCAGCCTCATCTACAGACCTCAGCATGGCCAGGGCTTCCCCAGAGAAACCATGTCTCAAAAACCAAAAACTAGGTGTGGTGCCATGTGCCTGCAATCCCAGGGTTGGAGGTGCTGAGGCTAGAGGGGACTCTGGGGCTTATTATAATGGCCAGTGTAGCCACTTGATTCAGCATTTAAAAAAAAAAATAGATGGAGAAGAGACTGAGGAAGACACCTGATATTGACCTCTGGTCCCCACATACATATGCATACATGCATGTCGACTCACATGAACACATACACATGTATGTGCTTATATACACACTGGACAGACACACACACACAGTCTCTGAGTTGTTGGAGCCCACACAGTAGAGGGCAGTAATGGCACAATATTTTAACTATTACTAAATTTTTGACCTGTCCCAGTCAGTCTCCACAGTACTATGATATAATTACTTCACTTAAAACAAGATCAGTCTAGCACAAATGCCAAGGAATTTGCTTCCTCTTATCCTGGGTGTGAGTTCTCTAAGGCGTACCTTCAGAAAACTCATCAGTCACTAATCTAGGTCAGCTAGAAAAGAGCAATAGGACAGACCTAGTGCCTGCCTACTGCTTATAAAATGATGGTCATGAGCTAACCTATCACATCCATATAACCTTAGTTAGGTTCAAATCAATTCACTTCTGTATAGCAGGAAGTGTTCAGTCATTGCCAAAGTCAATATATTAAGCCTAGTTGCTGAAGGCAGCTGGTTTTCCATAGGCAGTACCGCGTGTTCCTATTTCCGATTTCAGTCAATTTCTGATTCAGTGGTAGAAAATGCCAAAGGGGGTTGGCAGCAGTGGCCTTTTCCACTTGTAATAGATTTTATCAACTTTGGATTTTTCTCCTGGATAGCTCTGAAATGTCAAACAAAAAACAAGGTGGTTTTTTTTTTTTCTCTTTCCTGTCCCAGAGGTGACTGCACTGGCACTCCACTGAGGATTCTAGGTGGAGCCCTCAAGGAAAAGAGAGACTCTCATATGGATGAAGAAAGCCCTGGAATGCAAACATTTCTTGAGAGTCCAGTGATAACTTGAGATAAATGTGGACTTCTGGGACATCCTATTTCTGTGCTATTGCTTCACCCACTCGCTTCTGGTGGGAAAGTGAGGTAAAGGAGTTAAGAATGGGAAGTAGTTATTCTGATATTTTTTCTGCTTGTTTAAATCTCTGCGATGAAGCTGAAATCTCCTTCCTTTTCCTTCCCTTTCTCTTGCTGTGCGTTTTGCCTTTTCTTATGTTTCATCTTTAAACAGATAAAAGTATGAAGTTTTATTTTTCTCTATTTTTTGTTCATTAACTTTGCAAATGTCACATTCTTGTATTTCATAGACTCTTAATCTAGAAAGGGATGTATCAGTGTCTCTTGCCTTTTGTTTGTCAAACATCACTTTTCAGTTGTTTTATTAAGCTTGTTTGATCTCAACAGAACTTTCTTCTGGTAACTATGCTACTTAAACCACACTCGGATTTCACAAAAACTTGAAGAGTTTGTGGATGCTACATAGACTAGTTAATTTTTTGTTGCTGTGATAAAAACCTGACAAAAGCAGCTTACGGAAGTCTTTCCTTTCCTTTCTTTTGGTTCCAGAGGGATAGAGCCCATTATGGCAGGGACACCTGTAATCTCAGTACTAGCAAGGATGAGGCAGGAGGATTGCTAAGAGTTGAAGACCAGCCTGGATTACACAGAGAATCCCAGATTTTGAAGGTACAGTAAGCAGCTGTGTTGGAATGCTGGTGAGGTGGAGCTCACAGATACTGGGCATGTATAGTCTGTGCCTCTTACTCAGATGACTGAGGGTCCTGAAGCACTCTGGCCTATGTGGAATACATCTATTGAACTCCTATATTTCAAATTAAAACCAAGAAAGTTTCAGATTATTTGCTAGTTCAACTCACAAGTTGAACTTTAGAAAGTTCATTAAAATATAAAAAACTATTATATGTTTGTTAACACAAAACACATGAAAATATCTGTACCTTCTAAAGCAATAAAAGTTAGTTTGAGAAATGGCATTGTTTTACATAAAAATTCCTTTAATGTATAGCTTAGTAAGTAACAGCTGATCTTTTATTGGTTTTTTGTTTGATTGTTTTTTGGTGTTTTTTTTTTTGCATTAACGTGTTACAAATATCATACTGGAAAATATCAGTGTATTTTCATGAGAAAAAGATTTAATAGAGAATAAAACCTCCTATTCAGTTTAAAATTGGCTTTAAATGTCAGCACTACTAAGTTAAAATATTGAACTTAAAGCTCCCCACAATCTCTTCCTTATTGTTGGAACTCCTCACTCAAGACCTAACTATTGTACTAGTGCCTACTACACAATTATCCCTCAAGAAATAGTTGCTGAATTGAGTAATGCGTGTCATACCGTGGGTTGGGGCTATACAGGTTACCAAGAATCCCTGCTCTCAGTTTGTACTTCACTGGAAAGGACACAAATATTTACAAAGTTGTACTATTAGCATAGTATGAGAGTAAATACAAGACACTATGGATGTTTAGAGGGTGTGCTCCAGCCATGGGCGATCAAAAAAGGCTTGTAAGGGAAAAATGGTTAAACTGAGACTGAAAGTAAAAATCAAGTAAGTGAGGAGGGGAGAGTCGGGTGTTAGAGAGTGGAGTACTACAGACAGAGAGGCTTGCTAGAATCTAGAAAGAGCAAAACACAGTGAGCAGGCGAGAAATGAGGAAATATACCACATAAAATTTCTAACAAGAAGTCTGAAGATTAAACAGGAGACTGACATAGTTAAGGCTTGGAATGGTCACTATGGATACAGGAGAATGAGAGGTAATATTGTAAGCAACAGGCAGAAAGGCTGCTACAAGGAGCTAATGCAAGTGTATATATTTGTCTAAAAGTAATGGAGATGGAAAGAAGTGGGAGTTGGGAAAGGAAACCTGTGTGGACTTCCTGATAATTGTAGGAGGTCAGGGTGGAGTATGATACCCAGATTTCTGGCTTACACACTAGATTGATGATGATACCACTTAGAGATCTGAAGCAAATGAAAATTTTACTTTGGGATATGTTCTTTTGAGATTCTTTGAACTATCTAGGATAGGCATTTTAAAGGTGTGTGGACTTTATACTTAAAAGAGAGAACTAGACTGGAAACGTACACTAAGAGTCATTAGCACACACATGATCACGGAAGCCAGGGAGACCACAAGAGGAAATGTTAAAGGTGAGATGAGGAGCCGAATGGTGCAGTGGATACAAATACTTGCTGGGTAAGCCTGACCAGTTTCATGACTGGAATCAGTGGCGACAGGATAGGGCAGATTCCCCAAAGTCCTCTGACCTCTGCATATATCCTGTGCATGCATATGCGCACACATATACTGTATTAATACATTACTTTTTAAAAAGTGAGGCAGGGATCTAGTGAGATGGCTCAGCAGTTAAGATCACTGCTGCTTTTCCAGAGGTCCTGGTTTCCATTCTCAGCACCCACAGGGCAGCTCATGACCATCTGTAACTCTAGTCTAAGAGGGTCTGTCGCCCTCTTCTAGCCTCCTGGGGTACCATGCACACACATGGTACACAGACATATATGTAGATAAAACACTGGTACTTACACAATATGCACACACACACACACACACACACACACACACACAGATATACACTAAAGTGAGAATAGGAGCAAATTAGTTTGAACAGCTTCTAGGTGCAATGATATTTAAGTGATAGGCAGAAGATGATCCTAAAAGGTAAGATTTAAAAAAAAAAAAAAAGAAAGAAAGAAAAGAAAGAAAGAAAAAGAAAAGCTGGAGATCTAGGAGGAAAAACAGGGAAGAGTGGTTTTACAAACCACAGGATGTGAGTGAGTTCAGGAAACCAGGGTTACTAGTGTCTAATGCTGCAGAGAGGTTGATTTGAAAAAGGAAAACAAGGTCCACCCTATTGAAACACTGAATGCTGAAGACTTTATGAAGAATTAGGTAGACACGGGTAAAATCCTGAAGCTATTGACTAGAATAAAAAATCCATTGAGAGAAGTTCCTGAGAAGGCAGAACTATGTGCTTCAGACGGGGTGGGGAGGGGGAACATCTTAACCCATGGTGCCAGCTCAGATGTGTGTGCTGGCAGGCTTGTGAGTGAGGAAACAATCCACGGGTTCACAATTCTTTTCTTTTTTTCTGAAAATAGGTGAAAGGGATGGCTTGAAAATAATGCAGACATTCCGAAGAAGCTAGTGTTGAAAGGGGAAAGAAGAGCTGACTAGGGAAAACCGCATTGCTTGATGAAGTTGGCAAGTCTACGAGATGTCTACATTGTAAATATATATAGGAAACAACCTATATGATAAACTCAGGGCTTTTTTTTTTTTTTTTTTTTTTTTTTTTGAGACAGGGTTTCTCTGTTTAACAGTCCTAGCTGCCGTGCACTTGCTTTGTAGACCAGGCTGGCCTCGAATTCACAGTGCTCGGACCTGCCTCTGCCTTCCAAGTGCTGATTTAAAGGTGTGTGCCACTACACCTGGCTAAAAGCCAGGATTTTATATCAACTTTCTTTTTTTAAACCTCTCTCTGAATTAGGTTAAGGTCTAGGCTTTATTTTGTTAACAAATGTAATACTGTACATAGCACAATAGAGAGATCAACAAATGAGCACAATTCTCACTTTCTATTTCTGCTACATATAATTTTCAACAGCTACACAGTATATAATAGCATTGGCTACTGAATTTCTTTCTGAGAAAGCTCCACATGGTATGATCTCATTTCTTCTAATCTTCCATGTATTTTCAATGTAAAACACTTCAGTTACTATTTGGGGTGGACTTTATATGACAGCACAGGTGTACCTTTCACGTTATTCATATTGAGAATTAATCCATTTTTAGGACATGACACATAAATTAACTATATGTAAGAAATGTCAGTAAGCTTCTACAATGCACAAGATATGCATTAGTCTATTGAACTCTGACACTTGTAGAGGAAGAAACTTGATCACAGAAAGTTAAGAAAGTTATCCTTGGCTGCATGCCTAATACTTCGAGCTGGGATTTGAACCCGAGCAGTTTAACTTTGTAGACCTTGTTTATTCTCTACATGGCCTTTTTCTTTCTTTCTTTTTTTTTTTTTTTTCTTTTCTGATTTTGGTTTTCTGAGACAGGGTTTCTCTGTAGAGGCCTGGCTGTCCTGGAACTCATTCTGTAGACTAGGCTGGTTTTGAACTCAAGACATCTATGTGCCCACCGAGTGCTAGGATAAAAGGTATGAACCACCATCACCAGTCTACATTGCCTTTTTCAAGACAGAAATTTAATGAGGTTTCCTAAAGTTAAATGCTTACTTAAAAACTTTACCAAAGGTTGGTTGGCAGTTAAGCTGGAATAGACTTAAAATGTAAAAATGTAGACATAGGAACAGCTTAAATCAAGATACAATATAACTGATATTCTTAAATAAAAATTCCTTCCTTAAAAAAGCTATTTAGAAATATTTCAAGCACACAGAAAAGAGTTACAATTGAACACCCATGTGCCCTATACCTAAACTTAATATACCTTAACACTGGGCTGGTACATTCTCTTCAGAATACTTGGATAGAAAAATAAAAATAGACACAATGGAACGCCTCCTGGTTCCTGCCCTTCTATTCCTCTGTAAAAGTATCCATTACTTTAAACTTTATATGTATCATTTATGGGACTTTTGCACTTTGATTTCACAGCTTCTCATTTAAAAGCATCTCACAGAAGCCATTATTTGTACTAGATAATTTCTGCAACTTACTTCCCTCTCAATATTCTTATCCATATTTCTGCTGATAACTGTAGTTCACCGAGTGCATCATATCTGCTGATAGCTGTAGTTCATATAGCAGTCTGCATACCGACTTTTTTTTTGTAACAATGTTAACTTATGGATTCCATTAGAAGATATTGTTACATTGATTCAACTATGCTGCTATGAACATTTCTTTTAGTGCTCACAGTAACTTTGGTTACAAAATCCCTTAACATGTACATGCATTTTAGAGCAAAGGGGGCCATCCGTTTCAAGAAAAGGACGAAAAGCGGGTTGTTAATAGCAATTTGAGAATACTCTCACTAGGAAACATGTGAGGGAAGGCTCCAACGACAGTCTACAATGACGCCTACCTCCTTCCTTTCAGTACCCTCAACTGTTACTGACTTTCGCACGTGTCCATTCATTTCCTCAACCAGAGTGTGAGCGGGGACCAAGGTGAGTCACCAGGAGGAGTGTGATGGTATAGGGTTTGCAGAAGAAACTGCAACAGTCGCCATCTGGACTGCGCCAGACTACCAGAAATGACAAGGAAAACGTTGGAGCAAGCGGGGCCTAATCTATCACTTTCCACCCAGAAAGTCACGGGGGGGCGAGGAAGTGGGACGGGTAGGAGAACAGACACCTGCCTGTTTCTTCTCTTTCACAAAGACGTCAGGTCCTTATGCGAACGGCCTATGCAGGGGCCCCCCACCCTGAGGGCAATTTTCCAATGGCTGGCTCTTTAAGCAGCTCCTCCCAGCCTTACGCCAATTCCGTAAGGAGCCGCCGAGGCCAACCCCGCGGCTCCCGCTGCTCCAATACCTGACGTGCAATTGCGCGGGGCGGCACTGGCGGCGGCCATCTTTAGTCCGGGCAAGACCCCGCCCTCGCGCCCCAGCCGCTGCTCCCACTCAAGAGGCCCCCAGGATTTTCAGTGACAAGAGTAGCGTACTTAACCGTAGAGGTAGTGTTGAGAAAAAAAAAAAAAACATACAAAAGACCCTACTGTCCACGACAACGGAAGTGCCCAGACGCGGCCAATGTAAACATGGCGGTTGAGGAGGGCACAGCAAATCGGCGGCCTCGCCAGCGAAGACACGCTCCGAGCGAAGCAGGGCGGCAGGCCGCGGAGGTGGGTAATCTCGCGAGAGCTCAGCCGCTCGGCTCGGCCCGGAAGCCTCAGGGCGGGCGAGAACCAAGTAGGGCAGTCCGCCTGCTGCCGTGTGTGCGTAAGTGGGGCAGCGACGCCGGGCGGCTACGCCGCGGAATCGGCGTAGGTGGCTTTGGAGAATCCGCCGGCTGCGCCGCGCCGGGGCTGGTCGCGGAGGGGGGAGGGGATGTCGGTCAGTGCGAGATCCGCTGCTGCTGAGGAGAGGAGCGTCAACTGCAGCACCATGGGTGAGCCTCAGGCCCCGGTCGCCGGCGACCCCCGGCCCCGGGCTCGGGACGCGCGGACACTCGGTGGCCTCCGGCCGAGCGGTGGGGGGGGCAGGGGAGGGGGGGGGACGCCCTGGGGCTAAAGGGGCGAGCGGAGGGGCGGCGGGCCCGGGGCGCTGCGGCCGGGGGGGGGGGGGGGAGGGGAAGGGAGGCGGCCGCGGTGACAGTTTGAATTGAGCGTGAGCGGAGCGGAGCGGAGGCGGCGGCGTTTCCTGCTCCTTGGCGGGCAGGAGGCCGGGGGGAGCGGGCGGGAAGGCGAGCGGGCGGGCGAACCGCGGCCTCTGAGGCCCGAGCCACCGGAGCCGCCCAGTCCCAGCCCAGCCATAGCCATCGCCCGCCTCCCGGGCCAGCCTTTCCTGCGTCTCCTCCCGGTCCCCGGCCCCGCGGCCTTGCCTGCTGCGGTCTCTCCCCACCCCCCCCCCCCCCCATACCCCGGAGCAGCCTGGGCAGACGTTGTCTCCCCCCACTACGCCACCCCCATCGTGGGTGTGAGGGCTGGGCGACCAGGGTGGGGATGTGTGTGAGCGAGTTCGGCGCCGGTTCTCCGTGGGCCGGCCCACGGAGGGCGGCTGCGGGGAGGGAGGAAGAAGATGCAGTGAGCTGGGGCTGGGGCTGGGATGGAGGCAGCGGCTGCAGCAATTCCCAACAAACGTGCTGCTGCCCGTTTCCCCTTCTCCCGGCTCAGCTCTGAAGGCGGGCGAGTCTCAAGACAGATCCCGAGCTTGGTTTGGGTTTAATTTTTTAGGAAAAAGGGGAAAGAGAAGGTCTGGGAAGGGCGCCCCCCGGAGGAGGTGTAAAGGATGGGAATGGTGCCTGGAAAGGGGGGCGGGGGTGGGTGGGTAGACAGGGACTAGAGAAGTTTAAGGAAATTAAATTTTGAAAATAATTTCAGTATTCTGTTTTTCACTTAAGCCTTTTCATTTCCTTTCCTCCCCCACATGCTGGAAAAAGAACAGACCATCTCATTCATATTTTCCACTCCAGAGTTCCCTTTCGTACTTTTTATGTAGTATGAAGTAAGCAATTGAGGTTTTTTTTTTTTTTTCCTTCTTACACATTGCTTTTTGCTAAGTTACTTTTTAGAGTACACTGTTGCATATCTGATTTCTTTCAGTTGAAGGGATAGAACCTGCGATGACCAGATGTTTGCTAAGTTAACAAAATCATTACTTACATCTTGGCAAGTTTATGGCTAAATAGTTCAACTTTAAGAGTTATTAATTTTGATGAAAAGGAAATTTTTCTTTCTGATTGCCTCTGAGAATCCAGAGGAACAAATAATCTAAAGGGACAAGCATTTCTTCCCTCCCCTTTTTATTTTTTACATATTTAAATGTACTCCAGATTTTCTGTGTACAGCAGGAGCACAACTTGTAGCATCCTGATAGACTGAAGGATGGACATAAACAATCTCTTCCTGGATTCCTTTTTTTTTTCCTCCAAGCAGCAAGAGAAAGAGTAGAGGATGATGGGGGAGTGGAGCCAGGAAACCATCTTTCATTACATACAGCTGACTGTGACTATAGGAGCTAGGGATTGAATGGTGCTGTAAAAGAAATGTGGAAGCTACGTTGGTAGTTTACATAATAGCAGTGTGTCATTCAGTGGTAGGGCAATGTGAACGGAGCCTGGTCCTCCTTATAACTTATGAAAAATACCACATATCAGGCTTACATAATTGAAAACAAAATTTCTGTGTGTTTATCGAAAGTTGATGCATGTTTTCCTAATCTAGCAATTTATAGGTACTGGTTTTGGTTTAGAGGTAATTTGTACGTAGCCACATGAAAAGTCATGGTATCAGTTATTTCAGAAGTTAGATAGAAAATCCATTATGTGGAATTTGTACATTGTTCCTAAGGACATAATCTATTGGGATATTTGAACCATTCTTAGACCAGGTAGAATTCCAAGCCAACCTTAGGACAGTTTAAACACTTTAACAACAAAAGTGTTAAGGAAGAAGTAAAAGAAGAGTTAATCAGGGGCTTTTATGACCAGTTGGAATGAAGATAGTTGTAGAGTGGGTTGGAATTGGACATATAATTTGATGATGTATGTGTTCATCATAGACTGTATGGCTGGGACAGGCCAGTAGAGTAGGGTTGCGTGACTGAATTGCCAGCAGAAAGCCCAATTTCATATTCTGACTTAAAAAGCTATCTTCAAATTTTTATTAAAAGTTGAAATTTGTTAGTACATTATACCGAGCTTTAAGACAGAAATGTGTAGATTCCGTTCTGTGTATTGTGGTTTAAAAAAAAATGGTCTGTGTCAGAAGTAAGGATTTTAGATGTTGTCATGGGGATTAGTGGTCTTGGTATGAGAAAAGAAGACTTAAAATAAAGGCTATTAAGTTCTTGTTGCATTTTCTTATTTTGGATTCGGTTATTAAGGTATAGCTTTTATACTATAACTTTTACCGGTTTTAAGTACTTCAAGGAACCTTGATATGTAAGCACAAATGAGTCTTGTAGCCTTCTCATTTGTTAGCATTTCCTTGTGCCTTTTCACAACACTGCACCTCAACCTTGTTGTTCCAGGGAACCAGTGATCTCATTTCTGATAGTCGTTGATAAGAGTTTTAAAGTTTCATTGAGATACATATTTATTGAGTGTGCATGTTATATATGTAGTGTACATATGTATATATGACACTCATTAAATATGCATGTTTTATACATACGCTTATGTGTATGTGCACACAGACACACACATATGAGACTCATTTGAAATAGTTTTTCTGGGTAGTTTTTGAGGCTTTTCATTCCTCCTGTTTTTGTGTATGTGTGTATGTGTGTGAGTGGTCATCTGTGTGTGTCCATCCATCCATTCAAGTATGGCAGTCAGAGATCGATCAGTGGGGAATGCCTTCCTGTATGGTCTCCACCTTTTCGGTTTGGTACTTGCTTTTGTACTTGTGGCTATGCATGTGACTGTGGGTGCTGGTGCATGAAAAGACCAAAGGAGGATATTAGGTATCTTCATTTGTCACTGTCTTTATTACATTGAGACAGGGTCTCTCACTGAACTGATGCTCACTGGGCATTCACTTGTCTCTTCCTCTCAGTGCTGGGGTTAGAGGCATGTGCATCCATATCTAGCTTTTGTGTCTGTGTGAGTGTTGGAGTTTTGAACTTAGGTCCTCTTGCTTACATAGCAAGTGCTCTTATCTACTGACTCTCTCCCCAGCATATTTGCCTTAATTAGTTCATTTTGAGGCTGAGTCTTTCACTGAACCTGGAGCTCACTTACTGATTAGACTGTCTTGCTAGCAAGTCCCAGGCATCTTGTTGTCTCCACCACTGGGGTTACAGATGCATGGGTTTTATGGCTTATGCTTGGATACTGGGGATTCAGACTGAGGCACTCCTACTTGCACGACAAGTCCTTTACTGACTAAGCTCTCTCTCCAGCTCCTTTTTTTTTTTTTAAATGACATTTCAAATACACAGAAGCTTAGTACATTTAAAGAAACACAATTCTAGTAGCTTTCTAGAGTTTGATAAATAGGCTTGGGATGGGCCTCTGGAAATCCTATTAACTTTTTGGCAATATAAATATATTTTTTTTCACAGTGTCTGATCTTATAGAATAGTCTTGGAGTAGCAATTTGATATTTTATAAGCCCTTTTCATTGATTTAACAAATATTGCTTACAAAAGTCTTATGCACTATGAAATCTAAGATACCCCTGGCTCCATAGCATTGCATATATTATTATGTTTGTATTTTTGCTTCTGCAATTGCTTTGTGTCCCTCCTCTTTTTTTTTTTTTTTTTTTTTTTTTTTTTTTTTTTTTTTTTTTTTTTTTTTTTTTTTGTGGGAGTGCCTCACTGTGGTGCCCAGGAAGACCTGGAACTCATTATGCAGACCAGGATGGCCTAGTATTCTCAGAGAGATCCACCTACCCCTGACCCCGACACCCTCCCCCCCCCCACCAGATTAAAGGTGAGCACCACCATACCAAGCTCATCTTCCTATCTTTATTTCTTCTTCTTCTTCTTCTTCTTCTTCTTCTTCTTCTTCTTCTTCTTCTTCTTCTTCTCTTCTTCCTCTTCCTCTTCCTCCTCCTCCTCCTCCTCCTCCTCCTCCTCCTTCTTTTGACACAGGGGTTTCTCTGTGTAGCCTTGGCTATGCTGGACTCCGCTTTGTAGACCAGGCTGACCTCAAACTCAAAGAGATCTGCCTGCCTCTGCTTCCCAAGTACTAGGATTAAAGGCATTTGCCACCATTCCTGGCTTCCTCTTATCTTTAAAGTTGCTCAATTTCGTACACTTCATGCCACTTATGTTACCAGTTTCTTATATGTTAGTTTGAAGGATTTTTTTTTCAAAAATACAGAATTAAAATCATATATACTTCTTGCCCTACAACATAAGCTTTCTCTTGCCTTACTTCCCCCAGTTAGTTTATCTTAGATTATCAGTGTGTGAAGATCATTCTTATTTTGTACTGCTGCGTAAATCCATTATATGGTGCTTTAGTCTGTGCTGTGATAACAGTATATGTAAAAGTGACTCAATTATGAAGAATTGAAACTCAATTCTGACAGTTTTGGAGGCTGGGAAGGTCAAGATCCAAATGCCAACAGGTTCATTATCTGGTTATAGCCCAGTCTGCTTTTAAGTTGGTGCCTTAGATGTGGCTTCCTAAGGAGACAAGTGCCCTGTCCTTGTGGTAGAAGTAGTTCAGAGTGAATAGCTCTCTTGCACTTCTTCTCAACAATACTTTCATTGTTATTTTTATTCACCTTAAATATTTTTTGAAATTATAAAACAGTTACATCATTTTCTCTCTCCACCCTTCCTATACCTCCGTCCCTGCCATTGTTCTCGCTCAGATTCATTGCTTCTTTTTCTTTGTGTGTGTGTGTGTGTATAAAAATATGTACACACACTTCTAAATATATGAATGCAACCGGCTCCATCTCTAATGTTATCTTTACATATGTGATCTCAGGCTGATAGCTTAGTATTGCATAACCTATTGGGATTCTCTTCCTTGGGGAAGAAGATCATTTTTCCTGCTCTCAGCATTCCCCCGTTGCCTATAGTTTCTTACTAGAGTTGAGGGCCTGTGAATCCCCTCTTGCATGTTAGCATGTCCATTGGTGTTGTTTGTTCTGGTCTTGTTACAACAGGCATGTTGATAAGACTTCATGGGTGTAGCCTCTGACATTTCTAGTAGATGCAGCTTTACTGCAAACTTTCCTCTTCTTCCAACTCTTAAGAAACTTCACTCCCTTTTTCAAAATGGTCCCTGAGCCTTAGGCTCAGGAATTGTGTTGTAGGTGTATCAGTTGGGTCTGGGCATCACAGTTTCTTGTCCTTTGCATTTTGATTGATTCATAGTTTTCTGTAATGATCTTTATTGCAAAGCAAAGTTACTTTGAGAGATGAGAACTACACTTAATGTAGGTATAAGGGTAAATATTTAGAATGTAGTTAGGACCTTTTCTGGTTTTCTAAGGTGACAGTTGTAGGTTCTTCTCCAAGATCCATGACTTTACTAGTCCTGGATTGGCTAGGTTTCTAGTACTAGGCATAGTTTCCCTCTTGATAAAAGGGTCTTAAGTCCAATTAGAGAGCCATTGGTTACCACCAAGGTGTGCTTGCCACTGATGCACCCTTAGGGTTATACCCATGCTTGTGTTTGTTGTGGTTCATAATTGGCATAACTGAGTAGGACTGTTGGTTGCTCGTCTCCTTTGGAATCTGAAATGACATCATCTGGTACCATGAAAGCTATTTCTTATGAAGGAAGCTTTCATGTCAGTTGCAGCTCAAGTTCTCTAGGTCCTGTGTCTAAAGTGACTGATGTCTTCCATTCTGGGGATGCCTCAGAGGGCAGCGGCAATAGTGTTTTGGAAGTTTCTTCGACAAGCCTAACAACAACTTAAAGGGGGCTTATCATGTGTGGTGTGTTTGTTTGCTTGTGTGTTTGTTTTTAGATAGTTCAGGGCTTTGAGAGGAGCATTGTGAGTACGGATGGAAAAAATTCACCTAAACAATGTATGTATATTTTTACATAGGTATGTTTTATTTTAGGTAGATAGGTAATATGATTTGTTAGGACTTTTCCAGATAGCTTTTATGTTTTCCTTTCCCCTCCCTAATTAAAGCCCTGTTTCCCCTTTGAACTAACTTGTACCCTGCAGAACCCTCCCCTTCTCCCTTTTAAGTCTTTGGTTTCTGCAGTTAGTCTGGGTTGTATACTCATATCCAAAGACTTGGAGCTAGGAATTGCAGATGAGAAAGAACCTCTGTCTGGGTTACCTCACTCAATATCTCAATATGATGGCTTCTGATTCTATACATTTACCTACAAATTTCATGATACAATTTTTCTTTACAGATATATATGTACCATGTTTTTATTTGTCAGTTGAGAGGTTGTTTCCATATCCTAGCTATTATGGATAGAGAGTGCAAAGAAGTTGCCTTTGACAAGTATCTGGAGTAGGATTTCGAGTCCTTTGGGCGTATGCTGGAGGGTGATATAGCTAGGTTATATTGTAGACTTATATTTAGCTTTTTTGGGGGGCAGGGTTGAGACGAGTTTCTCTGTGAAACAGCTTTGGCTGTCCTAGAACTTGCTCTGTAGACCAGGTAGATCTCGAACTCCCTGAGTGCTGAGATTACAAGTGTGTGCCACTGTGCCCAGCTTTTTTTTTTTTTTTTAAAGATTTATTTATTATTTGTACAATATTCTGTGCACATGTGTGCCTGCACACCAGAGGAGGGCACCAGATCTTATTATAGATGGTTGTTACCCACCATGTAGTTGCTGGGAATTGAACTCAGGACCTTTTGTAGAACAGACAGTGCTCTTAAACTCTGAGCCGTCTCTCCAGCCACCTACTTTTAGCTTTTTAAGGGTTCCTTCACACTAGTTTCAAGAGTGGCTGAACCAATTTGCAGATAGTGAATGAGGCTTTCCTTTTCCACACATGCTCTCCAGCATTTGATTTTTCTTGTTGTTGTACTTTGTCTTTCTAACGGTGATAAGATGAAATCTCAAAAATTGTTTTGATTTGTGTTTTCCTAATTGATAGGAATAATAAACATTTGAGATACTTCTGAGATATTTAAAATTAATTTAAAAAATTACTTTGTATGCATGGTTGTCTTGGCTGCCTGTATGTATGTGCACCATGTGAATGTCTGGCACCTATAGAGGTCAGATTCTTTAAACTAATTCTTTACTATATCTAACACCATAAATAAATAAATAAATTCTTGAAATGGAATTTTTGTTTCTTTAAATTAACTAATTAATTCACTTTACATCTGTTCGTAGCCCTCTCCTCTTCTCCTGGTCCCACACTCACTCCGTTCCCCCATTCTCCCTTCCCTACTCAGAAAAGACCCCCCCCCCCAAACCACACCAAGTCCCATGATGACACAGCTCATTCCCCTGTGTCCTGGCTAGGCAGCCCCTCTAGGGCGAAGTGATCAAAAAGCAGGTAACAGAGTCCATGTCAGAGATAGTCCCTGATCCCCTTACTAGAAACCCACATGAAGCCTGAGCTGTTCATCAGCTACATCTGTGTAGGGGGCCTAGGTTCATTTGATGCATGGTCCTTGGTTGTGCTTCAGTCTCAGCAAGCCCTTCTGGGCCCTGGTTAGTTGGCTCTGTTAAGTCTTCTAGTGGAGCTCCTGTTACCTCCAGGTTCTTTTATCCTTCCCCTCACGTTCCTACAATACTTCCTATGCTTTACCCAGTGTTTCGCTGAGTCTCAGAATCTGTTTCCATCTGCTCCTGGGTGGAGCCTTTCAGAGGACAGCTATGCTAGGCTCCTGGCTGTGAGCATAGTGTCAGGGGTTGGCTCTTTCTTTGAGGGGTGGGTCTAAGGTTGGGCCAGACATTGATTGGTTGAAAATTCCATTGATCTCTGTTCTGTCTTTATGTCTGCACATCTTACAGGCAGGGTAAATTTTAGGTCAAAGGTTTTGTGGATGGGTTGATGTTCTCCTCCCTCCACTAGGAGTCCTGTCTAGTTAGAGGGTGTTCCCTTCAGTCTCCATAACCCCTAATACTAAGAGTCTGAGCTAGAGTCACCCCCATTTCCCCCCAGAAGCCTACCCTGTCTTAGGTTTCTTTAACTGGAATTACTGTAACTCTTTTGGATTTGATGTGACATACTATTAGTTAAAGAAAACCAGTGTAGTCATTATATCTGAACTGCGTTGATGTTCATTACTGTTATGTTGTTGTTAGGTTTGTTTGGGACTTTGACACTACAAGTTCATTCGTTTAATACATATATATTTTGTATCTTTCTATATATGTGTTTGGCTCTGGGAAATTGAAGATAATGCTGTAACAGAAACAGAGCTATGATGACTAAGATCTTAGGTTACAAAGTCTGACCTGGATTCACATTTCAAGTCTAATGAATGCTTAACTTAATGTTGTCCAAGTGAAGTAACATAGTTTTCTTTTCCCTCAAAGTGAGAAAAAAAATCTAACATGATGCCTGTTAAGAAGCATTCAGTTAACTACCTTATGAAGTTATCAGACTATGTTATAGTCGACTGCCTCCACTATAAGTTCCTAATCTTGTTTTGTTGACTTTTGTATCCCCAAATCTGGCTTGTACTTAGTAAATAAGTTGTGGTGGGATTTAGAGGCCAGTAGTACATACTGTGCCTAGACTGCCTCTTTTCAGCCTGGAGAAGGGACCCTAGTGGTTGATAAGAGGAAAAGGATGGTTAGTTTGGTTACATGCTAAGAAACCATAGTATAAAATTAGAGGGGTAGATAATTAAAAACAAACTGTTTATTGAAGAATTTTAAAATAATGGCAGTGATGAAAATCATCTTGATAGGTTGTCACTGGAAGATTAGAAAAGGGCGTCAAGGTGGAGCCACGTGATTGGAGAGGTTATTCATCTTCCTGAGGACTAAGCTAGAGTCAGAGCAACTGGAAAGGAAGCCACGGGTTGGTTGGGAGGTACTATGGAGGGTGGTAATGCAGGCAGGATATTTGAGCCTTTTGACTGAATGGGTCAATGAGTAGGAACCATTTCTTGAAATGGACAGTTTAAAACCTGAGATAGGCCTAGAAAACATCCTACAGTGTGTGGTCTTTCTTATGGTATTGACAACAGGTCACCCAAGATAGAAAAGAAGTGTTTTAAGATTACTGTATTCACTTGTGCCTTAAACTTTTATGTTGTGCAAGTGAATAATTTGCATACTTAAAAAAAGTAGAACAAATTTTAAATGTAAAATTTAAACTTTAGGCTGAGGTCTCTTAGTTTCTTGAATATATTACTAAAGTATTCTTTATTAAAATTTGAACTGGTGTATTGAAAACTGAAGGCTTTTTTAAAAGTTACATTTTGCATTTTTAAAACAAGACTTAACTACTATCATTTTTTTTAAACTTAATGTGCGTTGGTGTGAGAGTGTCTGATCCCCTGGAACTGGAGTTACAGATAGTTGTGAGCTGTTATGTGAGTGCTGGGAATTGGACATAGGGTTCTCTGGAAGAACAGCCAGTGCTCTTAATTGCTGAGCCATCTCTCCAGCCAGACATTTTATATTCTTACATATACAAATTGTCTTAACACTATAATCAGTTTTTTTTTTTTGAAGAAAAACTTTCTATTTTGTCATTTAGAGAATAAATATTTTGAGTGAGATTATTTGTGTTAAGAGGGAAAAGGTCCTTATAATGTTATCTTTATGCTTTTTTGAGGGGTATAAAGAGATTTATTGTAGAATGGAGGAAGGGAGAGAAAGAAGGGGTAAGGGGTGCCCCAGGGGGTTCAAAGAGAGGGAAAGAAGCCAAGAAGGTGAGGAAGCGACAGAGAGAGCTATCTTTATACTTTTAATTTATATAAAAATTATAAAAAATTAGAATATCATATCATTTATTATACCTTTCTGAACTGTGAAGTGATTTCTAAGGAAACTTCTCCACTAGCTGATGAATTTCCAATCATTGACATTCTAAATAATTTCTAATAATAAGTATAAAAGTTTGATAAATAAAATTTTATGACTAGGTTATATAAATTAACTAGGAGCAGGGAAAACAGTAACTTCAATCATTGTAGATTAATTCATGTTCATTCTTAGTCACTGTAATTAGTTTTGATGTTGGAACTATTTCTAGTGTGTAACCCAATTGGAGGTTCGTTAATTCACTAGGTGAGAAAAAGGGTCCAGAAATTTGTATTTAACTATTTTAGGTGATTCTGGTGAGCACAGGGCTAAAAATTTTCCCTATGCTATGAGGCAATATATATGAAAATATTCTGTAAATGTTTTATATGAAAGTTTGGTATTTATTTAATGTAGTTCTTCAGTCTGTTAAGCTATTATTAGTTGAAGTTGCGTGTCTAAAAACTATTTTATTGGGATTCTTATACCTCCATCTTCCTTCTCCACCCCAGTTCCTTCCAATACCCCAACACCAGGTAGGAGAGAGAGAAGGTTAGTGGGTGAAGGAATGTAGGTCTCCTGCTGGTTAGGGTCACTGAGTTCCTTGGAGCAAATCTAATCTTTGTTTTAGGATATCTCCAACTTCTCATTAAACTGCATTGACAACAGTAGCAGCAGCCTTCTTTCTAGGAGCTCCATTTTCTCTCTCTGGACTCTTGACATTTATTCCCCCTCCAGCATCTTCAGAATTAAACTATCTGCAGCTATCAAAGAGCCTCCTCTTGGAGCCCACATGAGGCAAATAGTTTGTTGCTGTGGACAATCTAAATAAGACCCATATCCCACATCTGGGATTAAAACAAAAACATTTACATAACACAATTGAGTTTTTAAAGAAACCAAAACTTCCACTACAATTAGTCTATATTAAATATGTATATGGCATCCCAGTGTTAAAATTACTTACCTATTTTGCTATTTCTGGACATTTTGTAGCTCTATTTTTAACAGAGTGTTTAACAAACCTCTTAGCCTTCCCCAGGTATTGTTATTGGTGTTTATTAGTACTTTAAGCTTATAATTTACATTTTTTTATATTATTAGGGAGATTTCCCCCTGCTTTTAGAACATGCTGGGCTTTTAAAGACTGTTGTCTGGTATGTTTGGCAATGTGCTGTGAATTATGTACAGCATGAATTATTAAATAATATGAGTTTTAAAACTATGTATACCTTTTTATATTTTGTGCTCTGAATATATCTAGCTATCTTTTGTTTTTATATTCTGGTTTATTTCTTTTAAAAATATCCATCCATCCATCCATCCATCTCTATGTCTGTTTCTCTATCTCTTTCTCTCTCCCTCCCTCCCTCCTATCTATCCATTCACTGAATCCAATTACTGCTGCTCATGTGTACATGGGTATGGGGTTATTCACTGGGATATGGAAAAACCTAGTGCTCCTTCCTCCAAGTGACTCTCCGTCTTCCAGCAGTCATCGGCTTTAGGGTAGGGTCTCAAGAACCCCTTTCTACTCACTCCATGCTGGAATTTTTAACTTGTTTGGTCTTGTGCAGGTAACACAACTGCTGTGAGTTCAAGTGAACAATTGTCGTGTCGTGTCTAAAGGACATGATTTCACACATCTTTCTTCCTCATCCTGCAGCTCCCCCATACCCAAAATGTTCCTTGAGCCTTAGGTTGGTGTGTGTTGATACAGACATCTACAAAGGAGCATAAATTCACTTGTTTTCAGACTTTGGAAAGTAATGAGTGTCTGTATTAACTACTACCCATTGTAATAAGCTTCTTTGACCAATTTTGGAAGCAGTACATATTATACAGACATAAATATTTAAAAGATAATTTGACAACATTACTATTTAGAAAAACAACATTAGTAGGGTCTTCCCTAGGGCCTATGACTTCCTTAGTTATGTTTCGACCATGTTTATAGTACCAGATCTGAATTTACCTGTGTGGACACAGGCCTCAAATCCAGGTCAATTAAAGGTCTACTCTCTGTTATGCATTGAGCTAGATTATATGTTTGGTTCTCAGTTATATCCTATAAAGTTGAGGTACTGAATGAAAGGGAAATAAATTTAAATAGGTATAATCTTGTTCTCTCTCTAATATACATATACAGTACAAATAAATATATATAAAATAATGTACAAATAGCCACTTTAGGCTGTTGACTGAAGATTCTCATTAGGCTGTTGACTGAAGATGCTCAGAAGATACTGCTTGATGAGAAGAGTGAATTGATTTCTCTAGTTTAAGTCTGGAGAAATGAAAACTTGGCACAAATGGTGAAAATATATAGAAACTAATCAGCCTTGTCTTGGCATTTTTGTTAGAAATAAAAAATATAACTAGAATCACTTAGCTGCAGACCAGAACCACATACAACAAATGCCACTTTAATTTGTGTTACAACATTGTGGTAAACTGCTAGGAAGTTCACTGTATATGGATAGCCTCTTTCTTGAGAATTTGAAATAATTTAAGATTTGCTGAAGTTGTATAGGCCATCTAATTAGGAAAGTTAAATATTTGGTTAACATGTAGAAATAATATCACAGACACGTAAATATAGCATGAAATGATTGTCCACTTTAGTACTGACCATGATTAAAGGAAATGTCAATTAACCCTTGTTTTGTATATGATAACATCTTTTTTTGTTTGTTTGTGTTTTGAGACAGGGTTTCTCTGTGTGGCCTTGGCTGTACTGGACTCACTTTGTAGACCAGACTGGCCTCGAACTCACAGAGATCCACCTGCCTCTGCCTCCCAAGTGCTGGGATCAAAGGTGTGTGCCACCACACTTGGCCTAATAACATCTTTTTTATTTTTATTTATTTATTTTTTTAAGGCTAGGATCTCAGTAACTCACATTTTCTCTATAAACATGCTACATAACAGAGGCTAACCTAAAGTACTGATTATGCCCTGCAGATACTTAATAGTGGGATTTCAGGCATGCACCACCACCACCACTTTAGCTCAATTGAGAGAATCTTTTATTTTAACCTGTGTTGGACATATTTTAGTACAGCTGGGGGGTTTCATTGCTTTTTTTATTGAAGGGTTGGTATTCTAAGTATAGTTGGTTACTGCTAGATTGTGTTTAACAAATTAGAATGTAGCTAAGATAAACAAAGGACCTCTGTCCTGTTGCTTCTTCATTGAGTTTACTGTTTTCATTTCTTCCTAACATATTCATGTTAAAAGTATTGTGCCTAAAGCTTAACTTTAATAAAATAATTACCTGTCATGTAACGTAAATAATATCTTTCTATTACAGTATGGGCTTCTAGGGTTATTGTTAAAAATACTCTAATTTGGGCTCTACTGCTAGGATTTTATTTGTCTATTTCTAGGCAGAGGACTAGGTGTGTATTTTTATCAGAAGCTTCCTAGGAACTCGATAGCCTCCAAAACTAAAGAAAAAAGGCCATGGACCTCAACACTAGAATTTGCTGTTTTTTGATATTAAATTATTTTGATTGCTTCAATACTAAGTGGGCTTTTCAAATATTTAGTTTTAGAGTTTGCCTATAATTTTATAGACACCTTTATAGTTACTAAGAAATGAGCTAATAACTTTATCAAGAAATTAAAGCACTTTCCAATAACTACATTAGTATGCTAGGTTTGCCGCACCCCCCTCCAAAAAGAACAAAAAACAAATCAGATGTTTGTTTTCTCACAGGAATGCAGTAGGGAAGCCATACAAAAATATAGAGTTTATTTACTTAGAAAAATGTCCTGTTTAGAATACTACAGTAAAATACAGAGTGCTCATATATTGCATGAAGAAAAGACATAGCAATGACTTACTAAAATGGAATAACGCTAATCCTTAAATTTTTGGTATATGTACTTGATAATCTTCTGATACTTGCATGAGATCTCAGGATTGGAAGATAAATTATTTAGTCTCCTCATGGAAGCAGTTCACCCTATAGTCTTCACTAGATGGTTTTGCTTAGACCTGAACTGTCCAATATGGTAGTAACATATATGGCTGTTAAACTAAGTGCATTCTCTCCCACTGAGGCCAGACAAGGCAGCCGAGCTAGGGGAAAGGAATCCAAAGGCAGGCAAGAGTCAGAGGTAGCCCCTACTCTACTCCCTTTGTTAGGGGACCCACATGATGGCCAAGCTGCATATCTGCTACATATGTGTAGAGGGCCTAGGTCAAACCCAAGCATGCTCATTAGTTGGTGATTCAGTCTCTGTGAGCTCCCATGGGCCCAGTAAGTTTACTCTGTAGGTCTTCTTGTGGTGTCCTTGACCCCTCCAGATCCCTCTTATCTTTCCTCCCACTTTTCCACAGCACTCCCTGAACTCTGCTTACTGTCTGACTGGGTCTCTGCATCTTTTTCCATCATCTGCTGGATGAAGCTTCTCAGAAGACAGTTATGCTAGGCTCATGTCTGCAGTCATAGCAATGTATCACTAATAGTGTCAGGGGTTGGCTTTTTCTCCTGGAATGACTCTCACGTTGGGCCAGTCATTGGTTGACCATTCCCTCAAATTTTCCTCCATCTTTATCCCTACATTTTTTGTAGGCAGAGCAAATTTTGGGTCAGAGGTTTTATGGGTGGGTTGGTGCTCCCCTTCCTTCACAGTAAGTATCACCTGGCTACAGGAAGTGGTGACTTCAGGCTCCATTTCCCCTGCTGTTAGGAGTATCAGCTATGTTCACTCCTATAGACTCCTGGAGGGCCTCCTTCCTCCCAGAGATGTCCCCTCACCAAATATCAGCTCTCTCTCCCATTCCTTCTGCTCTCTTCCACACTCCCATACCTACTCCCCATCCCTGCTCCCCTCCCCACCCTCTTTCCCACCCAGTTCCCTCCCTCTATTTACTTCAGATGACTAGTATATTTCCTTTTCTGAGAGAGATTCAAGATCTTCCCTTGGGCCTTCCTTGTAAGTTAGGTCTGTAGGTTGTAGCATGTTTATCCTGTACTTTATGGCTAACATTCACTTATAAATGAGTACATACCTTACACGTCTTTCTGGGTCTGAGTTACCATACTTAGGACGATTTTTTTCCAGTTCATCCATTTGCCTGCAAATTTCATGATTTCCTTGTTTTTAATAGCCAAGTAGTATTCCATTGTGTAAGTGTACAACATTTTCTTTATCCATTCTTTGCTTGAGGAGCATCTACGTTGTTTCCAGTTTCTGCCTATTATGAATAAATCTCCAGTGACCATAGTTGAGCAAGTGTCCTCGTGGTATGGTGGTGCATCTTTTGGATATATGCCCAGGAGTGGTATAGCTGGGGTTTAGGTAAAACTACTCTGAATTTACTTGTTTTATTTTTTTGCTTTTTGTTTTTGTTTCTTTTTTAATGAGGCTACTAGAGAATTTAGAATCACTTAGTGGCTTGCGTATCTTTCTGGTGGACAGAGTGATCCATTTATCCTGTATTATTAGAACCTCACTACCTTCTAAGAAAGTTGTACTGTCACCATTATATAGCTGAATGCTGGTATTCAGAGGTTCTCATTTGCTTCTTAGATCAGAAAGTAATTTCTTTAATATTATGTAATCCTCTGGAAGCAATTCTTTGGTTTTTCTGGGGTTTTGGTAGTTTGTTTTCCTTTTTTTTTTTTTTTTTTCAACAGTATATATATATATTTTTTTTCTTTCTTTTTCTTCAGATCCCCTGGAATTGGAATTAGAGACAGTTGTGAACTGCCATGTGGGTGCTGGGATTTGTATGTAGGTACTTTGGAAGAGCAGCCAGTGCTCTTAACTGCTGAGCCATCTCTCCAGCCCTTCTAACAGTATTTATGAAGTGGAGAACCAGAGCTCTTATGACATTGTTGCTACTTCCCTGTGAACTTTATTTTGTACATAACCTTTCTTCTGGCTACATTTTATATATAAGTATGCTAATGACTTATTTTCTTATTGATAAATGTTGTCAACTAAGATACTTTAAGCTTTTCTTCTTGGGCTGCTAAAGTTTTCCTTATTCACTTTTTTTTCTTTCGTGAGGCGAACTTAATGAAGACACCAAGTGTCCTCCGTCTCTTATTTCTGAACTTCTGTTATAGTTCTGACCTTCATTAAAACTTTTGTCTATCAGATCACAGTTTGGGATGAGGGAAAAGGCACGTGGTGTGGCTCTATATGCTTCCATATTAAATTCTACTTTGGAGTCTTAAGGTTCTTAAAAAATAATTTTTAGAGGTCTTAGGTTTTGTTACTTACAGGTGCCACATGTGTGCCTTCTGTGTTTTCATCAAATTATGAAATAATATGACTTAACTGAGGTTATTAGACTACCAGACTCTTGGGATGTATAATTCTGCTGTAGTTGATACATAACTAAGCAGCTGTTTATTTGTCTCACTTTATTAATATAATGACTTTTTATTTCTCTACTTTCCTTGTGTTCTCATCATGGTTAATCTTAAGGTTCTTCCTTTGTTGTCTAATGAGTTTGTAAAAAAAAAAAAAATCTGATTTACCTGTTAAAAAGTAAACCCATGGTGGCTTTTGAAATACATGGCTTCATATTTTTCATAGTGAATTTTTAAAAATATAGATGCTCTGATTCCTTGGCAATAACTTGGGAGATAGTAGAAAAAAGAATTGCCATTAAGCCCAGTTAGCAAAACAACGTTGGTGTTTAAATTGGGGTAATTTTTCTCTTAGATAGTTTTTGTTTGTTTTTACATTTATTTATTCATTGTGGGTGGTGGCATACTTGTGGAGGTCAGAGGACAACTACAGGAGTTGGTTTTCCTTCCATCATGTGGGTTTGGGGGAACTGAGCTCATGTCTTCATGCTTGCCAGCAGGGACCTTTACCCACAGAGCTGTGTAGCTGGTTGGCTGTTAATTAACCTTTAAAAAATGCTGTAAGGATGATGACTTATGGTTTCATTTCTTTGGTCTGCCTCAAATACACAAATTTGTGCACGCACACACACACACTTAATTTTTTAAGCTATTACCAATTTTTTTCAACTGGCAGCAGCATTTACATTCCTACTAGGAATTTATGAGAGTTAGGGTTTTCTATGTACTCATTTAGTAGATTTATAGAGGCAACTCATTTTATTTTCTTTTTGTTAGGCAAGTTCTTTTATGTAATCCTGTTGCTCTGTAGACAGTGCTGGCTCCTAGCTTGTTATCCTTGCCTCTGCCTTCTGAGAACAAAGTCAATCGCACAACATATGCCTAGTGGAAAGCAGGATATTCTGTGTGCCGAGCACACACATTACCAGTGAGCTATATTCTCAAACTCAGCTATCATTTTAATGGCCATATGGGTCCTGGAACTTTGTTTGTTGTTGTTAAATTTTAAAAAGAGGTATTTCTTGTATAGTTTCCTCATTTCATATTCTTTTAGTTATGTCATTGCCTTCCTTATTTCTGGTCCCTTAATTCAGCTCTCCTCGCCAGCTCTTGAGCCTTGTCCTTTTGTATGTCTTTTCCAGGGAATAACAATTTCAGATAAATCCTAAATTTGTTAGCATAATTGTTACCATAAGGTCAAATTACAGGCAGCTATTACATGGCTTAAAGTTTGCATTCAAAGATTTGTGGTCTTCAGTCTTAATTAGACAAACAGTGCTTTACTGTCCTGTCCTCTCTTTGATCCTTAATTTTTTGCTTTGGTATTATTCTGGATTGAACCAAGGCATAACTAAGCCCTCTAATACCAGCTTACAATTTATTAAAGTCTTGTTAGCTTTTTATTTTAAGACAAAGGTCTCAAAGCTGTTGCTGTTGCTCAAGCTGTCCTTGAAGTCACTCTGCTCTTGGCAGTCCTTGTACCTGTATTCCTGCCTTAGCCTCCTGAGTAGTTTTGCCACCAGACCTGACTCATTTACTCTTCCAGTTCTTGTTGCTGTTTTTACTTATTTGTCTCTTAAAAATCTTGTAGTCTCTCCCCTTGTTTAAGAGTAGAAGGTGGTTTTATTCCAGATATTAGGGGAAATCCCTCCTTTCACTGTATAAACATCAGTGTCCTTACTTAACCTTCTGCTTTCAGTTACTTATTTTCTTTATCTTTTTCTATAGCATTTAAGTAAGTACAAATACCTGCTTTTTTTTTTTTTTTTTTTTTTTTAATGTCTAAAGCCCTCTCTTGACTCTGTGCCTTCCTCTACCTTTGTTTAGATGGTGATAGTAGGATTCTGGTATTGGTTCTTGGCTAGTTTCCCACTACAATACTGCATTTATACCCATACCTTTCAAACAGTGACTTAAAATGTTACTATCTGCCCATCTTTATAATTTCTGGCTTTATATAGTCTACTGCCTGCTAGACATCCGTCTTCTCTAAAGTCCAGTTGGAGCATTCAATTCAGACGATATGTACCCTTACTAATTTTTACAGCTATTCATTTAGTTGCTAAAACCTGGAATCAGAAATCAAAGACTTTAACACCCCTTCCACAGGTTGAATATAGCAGTCTATCAGCTTAGTACTTTAGTATAGTCCAGTAGACCATCCAGTAGGAATGTAATGCAAGTTGGGGCTGGAAGAGTGCTTAATGGTTTAGAGCACTTTGTTGTTTTTTTCAGAGGACTGTTTAATTCCTAGCACTCACACTGGGCAGTCCACAACTCTACCTGTAACTTCAACTCTAGGGGATACCCTCTTCTGCCTTCTGTGGGCACTCATGTCCATGTGACATGTACACACACAGACACACATAGATACACATGAATGAGAATAAAAATTAACATTGGTATATCAGCTCATCAGTTATATATGTAGCCCTATCATTAGCTTAAACCATGTGGCGCAGCAGTAGATATGAGAAGAACCGGCTTCAACATTGTGGAAATCAAGAACTGAGTCCCCAAAGTTGTCTGGCATGAGCCATGGCACCCACATGTTTATACTCACATATACAAAATTAATTTCCAACATTAAAATTGCTCATTGTATTAAAAGCTAGCTAGAGATATGCAGAATAGCACAGAACCTTTTAAATAGGGGTAAGAGACATGCTTCATAGTCTTGTAATATTTTAGTGCTCATGTTATATTAAGTTTAGTATGTAGGTATTTTTAAATGATTTATATAAAAATATTTACACCATTTTAATGGTGGATGAAGTTCTTCAACGTTTTCTCTTTGGCTATATATCCTTAGAGATGTGATTAAGCAAATGCCTCAGAGTTATGGTTAATGTGTATTATGTAATGCTAGGGACATTAAGTAGTAGACAAGCAAATTTCTGTCTTCTCCTTTTATATCATTTATAATCTGGGCTTGTTTTTCGTAGTTAATGAGTTAATTATTTTTGTAATGGAGGTTTCACTATGTTCACTGGGCTGGCCTTGATCAAGTGCTCAACTGATTCTGCTGCTCCACATCCCTTGGGCTGGGAATGCAGCTGGGCACATTTGCCAAGTTTTTCTCCCACCATAGTTAGAATTAATTAAAACTTTTGGAGGTGAACTTAATTATTTTTGTCATTGTGTAAAACGATATATGGTATACATATATGCTAAAATCCAAAGATTGAATTTAAAATCATATAGGAAACACCAAATATTTATCTGTGATATTTAAAGTTATTGATGTAACCTTTATATCTTTGTAACCTGGTATTTTTTTCTTATTACAGTGACAAAGGGAGAAATAGAATGTATATGTATGGCAAGAATACAGCTCTTCAGAATTTTCAATAATCTGTTAGAATTTATTTGAAATAGCCTGTTCTTCAAGACTTTTTGATTTCTAGAAACAGTTCAATAAATTCAACACAGACCTATAGTGCTTTTTATTTCCATCAATCAACAGAGTAGTTTGCTTTCCCTTAATAAGAAATTTGGTGAAGAAATTGTATCTATTAATTAAAATATTCTGTAAATCCAAGCTGTCACAAGGGATCAGTGTTGCTTCTTATATAACTAGCTTGAGATCAGTGAGTACCTTCATGGCCCAGAGTACTTGGTGGGAGCCTAGGTGAAACCATACATTTATTTATATTGATGATTGTAACTGTCATAACTACATCGCTCAAAACATACATATAAATAAAATTTCCTTACCCAGAGATTATACTTCCTTCTGGCACTGTGACTTTCATTTGTTCAGGAAATGAATTGTGCATGTTAAGACTTTCAGAGTTAAAACTGTAGGTTGTTTTTAAAATTTAGGGCAGGGAAAGATTCTTATGAAATAAAAGCATATCTCCTTTGATTAATAAACAGTGTTATGTTGTTAGTATATCCTTTAAACTGTACTTGGTGCTAGATTAGTTCCAGACTTTAGGTTTAAACTTTCTGGGATATTTGCATGTAAATTCTGGGAAAATTTGTTTGGCAGCTAGCCAAACTACCTTGTCTTTGCACAAAATTTCTCCAGAAAGAATTTGTTTTGAAAGTGTGATCATCCACTTCTTTGGCAGTTATCAGTTGTGTATTCATATTTTGTTAGGATTGTAGAAAATAATCTTATCACCCAGAAACCAGTCACATGGAAATTGATAAGTTAAATGTTTTAAATGATTTAAACTTAAAACTAATTTAAAGTAATTATGTGTATAGAATGGTGTACTTTAAATCAGCCTTATCACTTCGTCCCTGAGTTACTGAGACTGATAATCAGCAAGCTTCCAAATTTTACAGTTGAATTTTCCTTTGCTGAGTACAACACAGTTGGATGGCTAGTCCATCCTTGCAGTCATCTTGGTTTTCCTCTCATCTTTCTGGAGGAACTTTCTTAGCCTTAATTGTCAGCCTAGTGTGTTACAGTGCTTCAGGGCTTTGCCCTGGATCCTCTTTCTTTTCTCTCCTCCCCCCACCCCCCCTTTGGGAATACAGTCCCCTTCCAATAGTGTTGATATGCAGATAACTTACTTATTTTCAGCACCAGCTAACCTTAGAATTTTTTAATCATATGCTTAAAGTTGTCTACTGGATACCTCTTCTTGAATAAAGTAGACATCTCAAACTTAACATGCTTAAAGCTATTTTGTTGATTTTGGCTTTCCCTACCCAGTTTTCCTCCTCTGTTACAGTGTTTGTTCTGCTTGCATGTACACATGCACACCAGAAGAGGGCACCAGATCTCATAGATGGTTGTAAGCCACCTTGTGGTTGCTGGGGATTGAGCTCAGGACCTTTGGAAGAGCAGGCACTGCTCTTAACCTCTGAGCCATCTCTCCAGCTCCACAGTGTTTTTATAATTATTACCAGCCATCAAGTTGCTCAAGTCAGAGCCAATAGTTATCCTTGGTTTCTATCCTTTCACTAATGTTGTCCAATTTATTAGCAATATTCTGCTAACTCTACCTTTAAAAACATATTTCAAGGAGCCGGGTGTGGTGGCACACACCTTTAATCCCAGCACTCAGGAGGCAGAGGCAGGCAGATCGCTGTTGAGTTTGAGGCCAGCCTGGTCTACAAAGTGACTCCAGGACAGCTAAGGCTACAGAGAGACCCTGTCTCGGGAAAAAAAAAAAAAAAATTCAAATCCTTAAAATCTCTCAGTGCTTCCTAGAAGTAGCTTACTGTAGTCTACTATTTCTTAGATTATTACAGTAGTCTTCTAACTTCTTACTTCACTTAGCAGTGAGAGCTAGCTTTAAAATGCTAATCAGGTCGCTTGCCTGTGTAAAACCCTCCAGTGGTTTCCCCTCATATCTAAGATAATAGTCCAACTTTTTGCTTTGGCTGAGTCCCACGTGATCTGGTTCCTGCCTGCCTCCCCGACCTCATTTCCTATCCTTTTGTGTCTTTCCTTTGTCATAGATCACATATCTTCTTTTTTCTTCCTGAAAGTTGCAGATTTATTCCTAGTTTAGGGTCCTTCCTGTTGTCTGGAATGCTTCCTGCCTTTTATTATTTCAACCCTAAGACAGTATTGATTATGAACCAAAGACTACTGAGGAAAAGACAATAAGACACAGATACATACGCTGATGTGTTTTATGCCTTCTGTCTGGTATGTTGGAGGGTTGCTGAAGATTTTTTATCTCCGTGTGTGTATGTGTGTGTGTGTGCGGGCGCGTGCATGCATGTGCATGTGACAGATTTTGAAATGTTGCTTTCACTTACTAAATTACTTTAAGTAGAAACTACAAGAATACCTTAACTGCCTCAAATTGTTTGAAGTAGGTTGTGCGAGTGTAAACTTGAGCCTTTTACAGGGAGTTTATCTTAGTGTTAGGTTTTCTTCTCTGTACTCCATAAGTTGATTTTCAGTTCACAGTTTATCTGATTTCCCCCTATGTGTTATGGCATATCATCTTTAGCTACACTCTACATGTCTTCTAACTCTGAATTCACAAAATTTGAAAAGATTTTAACTAAAATGTTTGTGTTTGTTTAAACTGGGCTATTGACTGACAACATAAAAGTTGTATGAAATTCATAGTACACCTTCCTGAAACTTCATGTCTATATTTTCCCAAACATTTCCTGTAAGACTTCAGGTGCACAGTATAGTAACTGGCCTTTATTAAAAGATAGGAATTCTTTTTATATTTTCAAGGGAAATATAAAAGCTACTGAAAATACAAGAATATTTGACATGCATGGGAAAGAATCTGTCTTTGCTTTAATTCATTTTATTAATTTTCTTTTAATTTGTTGAGTTACATGTAAGTAACTTGCATTTTTCTGTATTTTGCTGTGTTCCAATGGATCTGCCACTCCTGTTTTGACTGAATGTGCCACTACAATTTGTGGAATTCATCACTTGCTGTCTTCTGTGAATTTGTTCTGTTGAAATCTGGAACACTGGAATGATGGAAATGTTTGCATTACAAAGTAGCTGTGAGTATACTATGCAATCTATACATAACATTGTTTAAATTAAATCTAAGTTAAGTTAAATTTAACTTGCAATGACATGAAATAAGACCTTTAAGGAAATTTAAATTTAAGACATAGTTTTATCTTCTTATAAAATAGACTTCCAGATACTTGGCTTTAAGATCCTATATTCTGAAGAGCTTCCTAATTATGTTCAAAATTAGCTTTTAATTTAATGGGCTAGCTTGGCTTACCAACATTTGGCTTAAAAGTTAGTTTATTCTAATGGACAGGATGAAAGTCGTGGTTTAGCTATAAAGGTGATACTGGTGAAGAGTGTGGATTCTGTTTAAATCCAGCTGTGTTGGAGTAATATTTTGATTTCACATGTTGTTCTACCATTAAAATTTAATTGTGACAGAAACTTAAAAGATGTGTGTGCCCCTTGAGAGTATTTTGCCACTATATTTAAATATGAATAAGACTATTTCTAAAGTAAAATTAACCAGTAAGTATCTATTCACTCAGATAGTGTAATTATGAACAGTATTTTTTCACTGGTGGATCAATTAAGAATCATTCTTTACCAATTTAGGATTCAATTTTTAAAACTTACTCATGAAATGATTGTTCAGGTCATCAAGGAACCAAAAGTCCATATAGCTGATAGAATTTTAGTTTACTTGACCACCCTGGATACATTTCATTCCATGAAGATGGAGGTAGCAAGACCATGGGTAACCTTGAAGTGACACAGATGGACCTGAGTTTACAGCTTGAAAGATATGTGCTATTGACTTCAATTATGAAAACCTTCAAGTTCATGGAAAGAAGTTGCTTTAAGCACAAATTTTATTTTATTCCATGAGTCATAAGATCGATCTAAAGAAATCCATAAGTGTGGGAATCAGTCAGTGTGAGCAAAGATCCTTAGTACACACTTAAGGGGATTTGCATTTCTTCATAGTTGAGACTTCTTTGTTCTTTGGTTGCTTTATTTCATTGGTTAGTTCTTGTTACTAACTTACTGTCGAGTGACATCTGCTCGGAAACAGGCTTCATTACTTCTTCATTTGTGGATCTTAATAATTAATTATTTTATTTTCAATTCATGTTTAATTTATTCTGTACCTTCTGCAATTAATGTTTTTATTGGTGATAATATAAGCTCATTTGCTATGAATAATAGTTTGCATAGTTTTAAAAAATAGGTGAAGGAAGAGCTGTGTAGTGTTGCAGAATGTCATTGATAGTAACGTACTGTTCTTCTTACCTTCCTCAGCAACAGAAGAACCTTGAGGGCTATGTGGGCTTTGCCAACCTCCCGAATCAGGTGTACAGAAAGTCAGTGAAAAGAGGGTTTGAATTCACACTTATGGTAGTAGGTAAGATGATTTCATACTATGTGGAGTTTTGGTCTTTTAGATCAGCTTTGGATAAATTTAAGAAATAATATCTTAAATAACTTCAGTGAATATATGCTGTATTTTATCGTATGGGGGTACATTTAAATTTTTTGCTTAGCTGTATATGATTTGTATCTCCGTTTTCTCCTTTCCTTACCCCAACTCCTTTGGTAGAAACTGAAAATTGAGAAAAGATGAGCAGTAGTGGTAGAGTAGGATAACAGCATGATTTTCTCCAGTGACCCTGCTAAGAAAGGAAGAGCTACCAAGTGGCTAGTTACTGTTGGAGGACAACATGCTTATTCTCTGGGTCACATGGGCACTCGAGTTCAACAAGTGTTTGCTCTGAATTTTGGCTAGAAGAATGCATTATTAAAAGGTAATAAATCAAATGATTACCATGAGAATTGCATTTTTGTGTGTGGATGTCCTTGCTTTCTAATTCAGTCTATGAATACTCTGCTCTATAATCCATTTGAAAATACTGTTAAGGGTTATTTTGAGTATAGGCTGGTTAATGTCATTATTATATATAAAGAAACAGTCTGTATTTTTACTCTGTGTAAGATTAGTAATCTTCAATGCCATTTTTATTCATAAGTGGATATTTTCATTGGCTACAGGTTGATTTAAAATCCTAAAATCACGATTGTAAAGGAACTGTGTTATATTTTCCTATCATTTGTTTTACAAAGGTGAAAGCAGGATAATAGATGAACTATTCTTGAGAATAGTGTATATTGTTTTGCTAGTTATGTTTTTACTACACATTGTTTATTTTGATATTAAGTTATTAGAATTAACTGAAATATTTCTTATTGAGGGGAACAGTATATTCTAATATTCTCTCTCTGTGTCTTTCTCTCTCTTGATTTTCAAGACTGGGTGTCTCTGTATCCTTAGCTGTCCTGAACTCCCTTTGTAGAACAGACTGGCCTTGAACTCACAGAGATCTGCTTGCCTCTGCTTCCTGCGTACTGGGGTTAAAAATGTGTGCTACTCCCAGCTGTTTTCTCTCAATTACATTTTTTTCCTTTAATTTTTTTTCTTTCTTTTTTTTTTTTTTTTCTTTTTTTTTTGGCCTTTTGGAAGTTGCATTCATTGTAAAAGTTCATGTGGTTAAAATATTACAGTTTTTATATTCAATAATTGTTGGTGTAGTGGTTTGAGTGAAAATGTCCCTCATATCCAAACGTTTGGTTCTCAGTTGGTGGTATGGCACTATTTGGGGAGGTTTGAAGGTGCGGTCTTAATGGAGGAAGAATTCACTGGGGCCAGCTTTGAGAGTTTACAGCTTCATGTTACTCCTGGTTTGCTCTGTAAGTTAAGGATGTGCGCTCTCAGTTTCCTGCTTTAGCTGCCCGGCCTCCATACCATGATGGATTCTTACCCTCTGGAACTATAAGCCCAAATAAACTCTTCTGAAATCTGCCTTGGTTGTATGGTTTTAATATAGCAACAGAATAGTAACTAAAACAGTTGGTTAATGTGATTGATTTTGGTTTGGTTGAAGTAGTGTAGATGCAGCTTTTGAGCAGAGGGGAGCCTAGGCATGTGGGCAGTCCAGTCTACTTTTTCTTCTGAAGGCTGACAGCCTGGTCTTTAAGTATGAAGAAACACTGCATCTGTAAAGAGATGTCAGTAATTTTAAGTGATAAGCTATAGACAGTGTGGACCACTACGTGTGGTGATTTGAATAGGTACAGCCCCCATAGACTCTTGTGTTTGAATGCTTGGTCTATAGGGAGAGGCACTATTAGGAGGTGTGGCTTTATTGGTGTAGGTGTGGCCGTGCTGGAGGAAGTGTGTCACTGTGGTCGTGGGTGTTGAGGTCTTCCATGCTCGAGCTCTGGCTAGTGTGGAACACAGTCCTTTTCTGCTGCCTTTGGAATAAGGTGTAGAGCTCCCAGCTTCTTCTCTAGTATCCGCCTGATGCTGCCTGATGCTTCCTGCCATGATGGTAATGGATGGGCTGGACCTCTGAAACTACGCCAGCCCTAATTTAATGCTTTCCATTTTAAGAGTTGCTACAGACATGGTATCTCTTCACAGCAATAAAACCCTAACACACTAAAAGAACTCTTAATTAAAAGTTTTCATATTAGAATTTAGTTAAAGAATAGCTTTTGAACGTGTGTTTCATAGAATAATGTCTGGCCCTTTGAGTGAGATCTCCCCCATAGTCTCAGTCATTTGGTCTCTACTATGTGGTGCTGTTTGGGGGAAGCTAGAGGGTGTGCCTTTCTTTTTTTTTTTTTTTTTTTTAAAGATTTATTTATTTATTAGTATGTATACAGTGCTCTGTCTGCACATACACCTGCAGGGCAAAAGAGGGCATCAGATCACATTACAGATGGTTGTTAGCCACCATGTGGTTACTGTGAATTGAACTCAGGACCTCTGGAGGAGCAGTCAGTGCTTCTGAGCCATCTCTCCAGCCTGAGGGTGTGCCTTTACTGGAGAAAGTGTGTCACTGGCAGCAGGCTTTGAGAGTTTAAGGTCTCGCTCTACTCCCAGTTGGTTCTCTGTTTCATGTTTGTGGTTCAGAATGTAGGCTCTCAGCTTGCCCCTTCAGCCATGCTTGCTGCTGTGATTTCCCTGCTGCCATGAGACTAATCTTCTGGAACTGTAAGCCCAAGTAAACTCCTCCTTAAATTGCCTTGGTCATGATATTTTATCACAGCAACAGAGAAGTAAGTAATATATTTACCTTGCCTTTCTAAAGGAGTTGGGGGCGGTAAGGGAATGGGGGAGGCAGGAACAGGACAACCCAACCCAGAACTGCCTCCCACATCAGTCATTAATTAAGAAAGTGCCTCAGATCACACGCCCTCCCCTCCTCCCCAGCTAACCACTAGTACAATACGGTTGACATAAAATTTGTTTTATTTCCGCAGGTTTTGGGGGGGGGGTGTGAAGTGGGAGAGAGGGGCTGTGGAGTGATCTGATGCTGATTATTACCTTTTGTTAGAAGAAATATTCAGTCTCAATGCATCTTATTTATGAGTTTTACTGATGAATCTTTTAATAAAATGCAATTGTTTGGTTTTCTGGCCACAGGGTCTCTAGTATCTGAGGCTAGCCATGAACTTACTCTGTAGCTGTTCTAGTTTGCTTTCTATTGTTTATGGTAAACACCATAGTCAACCCCCTCCCAACCAAGAAAAACAAAAGAAAACCAACCAACCAAATAAATGAATAACTTGGAATAAAGGGTTTATTTCACCGTACAGCTTATAGTACTCATGAAAGGAAGTCAGGGCAGGAAATGAAGTAGAGACCATAAAGGAATTCTGCTTACCGGCTTGCTCCCCATGGTTTGTTAAGGTTATTTTTTATATAGTTGAGGACCATCTGTCATCTGCCAGGGTTGGTACCACCCATAGTGGGCTGTGTCCTTCTACATCAGTCATTAATGAAGAAGCTGCTCTACAGACTTGTCTGTGGGACAGCCTGATGGAGACATTTTCTCAGTTGAAATTCTCTCCTCTCCTCTGATCCTAGCTTGTGCCAAATTGACAAAGCCTGAAAGGATAATGGCAAAGTCTGCTCTTGAATTGGTCCTTCTTCTTGTGCCTGCTCAGTCTTTGGGTTAGAATTATGCTCATCTGGAATATGGATTTTCTGTCCCTCTTTATCATAAGATCTTAACTGTGGATTTAAAAAACAAAACAAAACAAAAAAACAGGTTTGTGATGGCGCATGCTTTTAATACCAGCACTTGGGAGGCAGAAGTAGGTGGATCTCTGTAAGTTCAAGGCCAGCATGGTCTACAAAGTGAGTCCAGGACAGTCAAGGCTATATAGAGAAACCCTGTCTCAAAGAACAAAAACAAAAAACCCCAAACAAACCCAGAAAAAGAAAAACAGGTTTAATATCTTGTTTTCCACTGCTCCTTGAATGTTGTTTCAGTTATATTTGTAGAGATATGTGTGTAAGGACTAAAGCTTTTTCATTTATATAGCTGTTGTGCCTGGCTATCTCTAAATAAATTATCTGCACATATTGATCCTAATTTTCAGGCCTTAGGTTGAGGCTAGCAGCATTTTTGTTTTTAAAGTCATAGAAACAGAATTATATTTGTTCTAAGTCATAGAGAGCTGAAACTTTGATTGTCTCCTCTTAAAAATTACAAGATGTTTCTTATGAGTTAGGTCCTCATTTTTTGAGATCTAAATCCAGAACCATTTGACTACCAAACACTTCTTGGTTTGACAAAAAACGAGGACTTTAGTGATTTCTTTACAAAATATTTTACTTTGTTGGGGGGGAAACTTGATTGAATATCCTTTTCAGAAATACTTACTGAGTCCTTCATATGAATATACTTTCATGTCAAAGAGGCATGGCATGCAGTTCATATTTTTTCTTTCAAAGTATCTTATCATATGTATGATAAGATAAAATGAACATAAAAAGATACGGTGTTTCTAGACATTAAGTAGAAGTATACTAAGGAGTATATAATAAGAATCATACCAAATTTAGAGGTTTAAAGATACACATAATTTTGAGAATAGAATTGAGGTTGGGATTGAAAGTGTAGTCTAGCTGGGAAAAGAGCAGCCAGTTGTATTAGTCAGAGAACTCTAGAGGAACAGAGCACTGCAGTGATACATATCACAAGAGGATTTACTAGATTTGGTTATGTAAGTGCAGCTGGGTTGTTCAGCAACAGCCATATGCATACTGGCATACTGGAGGCGGAGAACCTGGTAGTTGATGGATCTAAAGAGCTGGATGCTTCAGCAGTCCCAATATGGTGCTGCAGGCCTGCTGCTGTGTTCCAGTGTCAGTGAGGGATGACAGCTGCCTCATGGGGCAGGGGAGAAGCACTTAAAGCCACAGGTAACTAAGGAGCACAGGCAAAAGCAAAAGCATCTCCTCCAGACGTCTTTCTATCTGGGCTACTCTGAAGAAGTACTGATCACCCTGATGGGGAGGTCTTCTACCTCACTTATTTCTTTCAGGAATGCTCTTGCATACTTGCCCAGAGGGCCCCCCTTTTCTTATTTTTAAACTAATTTATTCACTTTATATCCTGATCATAGCCCCCTCCCTCCCCTCTTTCTGGTCCCATCCTTCCTCCCTCTCTTCCTCCCCCCTATTCCTCAGAAAAGCGGACCCCCCTCCCTACCCTCCCATTCCAGTTCAGTCAAGTCAGGACTGAGCATATCTTCTTCCCCTGTGGCCTGGTGAGGCAGTACCATAAGGGGGAAGTGATTGAAAAGCAGGCAACAGAGTCCATGTGAGAGAGACAGCCCCTGGTCCTCTTACTAGTGGACCCCCATGAAGCCTGAGCTGCCCATCAGCCACATCTATGTAGAGGACCTAGGGTCAGTCTGTTCATGGTCCTTGGATGGTGCTCCAATCAAATTGACAATCGAAGTTAACAGTCATACCACTTTTTAATAATTTGTGTGTCAGGCACATGTGTATTATGTATGTTAAGTCACAGTCCTATAATAGCCATAGTAATTTGTTTCAAAGATAAAATTGAGGTGTTAGATTACTTGTTCATGGTTGCAAATTCAGTCTGTTTCTGTGTGTTACTAACATCCACACATAGGCTTTTTAAGAATAATGAGTATATGTTAATACTAAATTGTGTACAGTGAAGCCAGTAAGTATATCTAGAGAATTCTTGTTTGCAAATCTTTGCTTAAAAATTAATTAAAAACCAGTATCAGGCTAGGTGTTGTGATGCAGTTGGAAGAGAGAGGCAGGCAGCTTTCTGAGTTTGATGCCAGCCCAGGCTACAGAGTAAGACACTGTTTCAAAAAAACAAAGCAGAAGCAAAACACTACCACCACCAAAAACTGGTGTTAGGTTTGTCATGTAATGATGCAGTGTAGGTTTGTGTTTAGTGAGAAGTGTCTCATTCTTGATGGCTGTGGGGTCAAATAAATCTCTATTCACAGCCTTCTGAACAAGTGTTTGCGTGTGAAGGCTTCTACTGTGCCAAGTTCTGTACCTCACTAAATCATGTTTAGTAGTAAATCTCATCTGTGCCCCGCATACACAAAGGTCCTGAAAAAATATGCCATATCTGTTTATCAGATGCATTCCTTATGTAATACAGATGTATTATATAATATTATATGTATATTTATTATTACATAGACATATATGTTACATAAGGACTGCAGGATTACTGGAGAGCCACTGCTTTTCAGGCTTTGTTGGAGGCTCCCAAGAAGCTGGGTTCTGTTATTAGTGAAGAAAAGTAGAAGTATTAACAGCTGTAGTGGCAGGAGGATAGGTGAACTGGCCAGTAGGGTAAATGAACTCACCAATGACCTCTGAAGGCAATGAGGTGTAAAACAAAGCATTTTCTCTTGCCCTTTTATCTTCCTTCCACAGAAAGTGCTAACCACACTTAGAGTGTGTCTTCCAACTTTAAATAGCCTGATGGAAAGATCATTTGTATGTGTGTGAGTCAGTGCCTCATCTCTTCATCGAATCCAAGTCTGGGGAAATTGAAAACTAAGATTAACCATATGTTAGTCTGTTGTTTTAAGACAGGCCTCCACTCTGTAACACAGCATGGCCTAGAACTCTGTGTAGTTCAGGCTGGCCTTGAACTTAAATTTACCCTGCCTGTGCTTCCTAATTGCTGGGAGTACAAGTGTCTGTGTGGATTGTACGTTTTTTCTTTGAGAATGTTATGTCCTTTGTCCAATTTTAATTGCTTGTTATTTTGTTGTTGAGTCTGTTTGGTAACCCTCTTGTACATGTTTCTTATTCTTTTGTTTTGGATTTTCAAGACAGGGTTTCTCTGTGTAGCCTTTACTGTCCTGCACTTGCTTGTAGACCAGGTTGGCCTTGAACTCACATCAGTCTGCCTGCCTCTGCCTCCACAGTGCTGGGATTAAAGGCATGCGCCACATTTCTTATTCTTAATGGTATTGCTGCTTGATGATGAGGAAGAATCCTTGCAATCAAGGCATAATTTCACCTCAGCCATGGCATATAATTCTTTTATGTGCTGTTGTATGATTCATTTTGCTAATTGTTTGTTTAGACGTTCTGTATCCTTTATCTCCAGGGATGTTGATCTTTAATCCCATCCTCCACACACCTTTTTATTGTTTGCTTGTTTGTAATAGTAGCTCATATAGTCTACATTTTGGCTCGCCGAAAACTCTGCATCCTCCTACTGTCTCTGGGGTGCTGGGGTTGCAGGTCTGAACTACCGTGCCTACCTTAATTTTCCCTTCTTATGTGTGTTTGGCCTTTGTATGAAGATGGTGCTAGCCTTATAGAATGAGTGTTCCTTCCTCTAATCTCTGGGAAGAGTTTGAAGAGAGTTGGCTTTCCTTAAGTGTCGGGTAGAGCTCTCTAGTAAGGCCATTCGGCCCAAGGCTTTTCTTTTATGGAAAGTTTGATTAGTTTCAGTTTTCTTCCAAGATGTGACTTCATTAACACAGTTTGTTCTTCATGGCTTAGTTTTAGAGGGCATATAAGTTTCAGAGCCTTATCCAGTGTGTTATCCAGTTTGTTGGCATAGTCACAGTATCCTGTTAGCCTTTTTCTTATTGTAAAATGTGAAATATTCCATGTTTTAAAATTTCTAATTTCAGTTTTTCTCTTTTTTTTTTTTTAGTGTAGTTGATGACCTGTTTATTTTTGAAGGCCCTATTTGGACAATTCACTTAGTTTTGCTAATTTTTTTCCTTCTCTTCCCTCCCTCTCTTGGTCTGCTGTAGCCATTATTATTTCTTTTTGTGTTTAATTTACTCTTTTCTAGATGTGCAAGCTGAAAGGGCAATTTTAAAAAATCAGAGCATCAATTTTATGTAAGCATTTATAACTGACAATTCCCTAGTACTGCCTTTCTTAGTGCCATAAGGTTGGCAAACTGTGTTGTCATTTTCCTTTTTCTCTATATATATTTTAATTCTCCTTATAGCCTTCTTTTCGATCCTTTGGTTGCATGAGAGTATGTTGATTAATTTCTAAATATGTGTAAAATTTTCAGTTTATGTTTGTTCATGTGCTTGTGTGTGTGTGCATGCATGTGGGGGCAACAAGTTGATATCAGTTCCTCAGTTGCTTTGCATTCTTTTTTTTTTTCCCCCCTTTTCTTTTTTAAGACAGGATCCCCCTGTCTCCCTGACCATGGAGCTCACTGATTAGGTTAGACTGACTGGTGAGCACAGGGGTTTTTATGTCTCTGCCTGCACAGTGCTGGGGTTGGTGGTGAGTATAGTCACATCCTGCCTTTACATGGGTACTCATGATTAGACTCTGGTATTCACGTTTTTATTGCAAAGCACTTTACTTCTGAGCTGTCTCCATGCACCAGTTTTGTTTAGTTATGGTAAGAAAATGTATGCTTTTATTTCAGCTTTTTTTTTTTTTTTTTTAAAGATCTGATTGTTAAATTTGAAGACGTATTTTTGACTGGACTTAGTCTTTGAAGTAGAAACTCTCAATGAGGACAGCTTACATCTCTTGGCAAACTGTTCCTTGGCTTCCTTTATTATCTTGGCCAAAAGTTTAATATATTCTGTAGCCTCCTCATTTTTCTTAGTGTGTTGTTTCTTCAGAGCAGTATGTTGACATTTATGTTGCAGGACACGTGAGGTAACAAGATGCTGAATCATGGATACTTTAGTCCTTGGCTTCTTACCATCTTTGTTTAAAGTCTTTCTCATAATACATTGGTGGTCTTCCCCCATCCCTTTTCTTTGTAACGATAACAAAGCTGAGAGCTCTTAGATTGGAAAACTTAAATTGGAATCCACAGTATGTTTGCAAACAGACTTGTGCTTCCTCTCTCCAGTTCTCTTGCGTCTATAACAAAAATACCCCTTACACATTAGCAGGTGCACCTTGCAGTGGGTCAAGATGCCTTGATTTATGAGAAAACTTTGTTTCTCATTCCCACCACTGATTTTGGCCAACAGAACCTTCCACTCTTCACCCAGAGCTTCAACAGCCACTTCTGTGGCCCTATGCTTCTCATAGAATGAGCTGTGCTTATACATCATCCACCTGAATGAATTTCTGACAGCCTGAATACCTAGGAGGTGCCACAAAAAGATTTCAGTTAAAAAAATATATGAAGACTTTTAGTCATTCCTTAAAAAATCTTTTACTTTTTATGTGAGAAAAATATGTATTATTCTACAGAGTTCAATGTTTCACTTACATTATTAGCTCTAGTTTGTTCATAATATAGTTCATATCTTAATTTTCCTTAGATTATTGTCCATCTAGTTGTTCTATCTGTGACTGAAGTGTCCAACTATAATTATAGAATTATTTATTTCTTTACTTTTATTGTTTGTTTTACATACTTGGAAATTTTGCTATTTGGTATCTGTTTTCATCCATTTGATGCTAGAAAATTAACATGTAAATATTAGTGGAGAACTTGTACCATTCTGCTATTTTTTCTCTGGATAGTTTATAACTGTAAGGATCTTAGCTCTTTCTGTTTATAATAGTTTATAATAATTACATCTTTGTGAATTGATGTGTGTTTGTAAGTTATATCTTTGTGAATTGATAATTTTATCAGCATACAAAGTCTGTTGGGTTTTTTTGGGTTTTGTTTTTATTTTATTTTTACTGTCCTAACAGTTTTTGACCTGTTTTGCGTGATATTAGAATGACTATTCTTCCTCTTTTGCATAGATTTATTTTTCAACCTGTTTGTATGCTTAGGTCTAAAGTGACTTGTACCATTCTGCTCTTTTTTCTCTGGATATTTTATAAGTGTAAGGATCTTAGCTCTTTCTTGAGCTATTATGAACAGAACCCAGCCTGCATATGTAAATGTTACTTAATTCAAAACTTGCCTGTTATTGTCTATTGAGTAGTAAAAATAAATGCATTAACTGTGACATCAGTTACCATTACATTTTATAGTATGTTTTAACCTTGTATGATGTATACCTTAAAGATGTTTCTATTATGGTAAAATGAACTGTATGCTTGGTACTATATATATTACACATTAAAAATTGAAGAATATGTGATCACAGTAGAAGTCATGCCAGAGCTTCTTCTCTTCTTTTTTGGGCATGTGCATGGAAATACAGGTGCCCACTGAGGCTAGAGGCATTGAATCCCCCTAGATTTACAGTTGTGAGCTGCTGACATAGGCGCAGGGAGTCTAATTGGGTTACTTTGCAAGAGCAGTATGTGTTCTTAACCATTATCTTAAGCCATCTCTGTAGTCCCAGATTTCTATTTTTTTTAAATATCTTTGTTCGTTCATTATTGTCTGCAATAATGATTACTACTTTTACTTTTTATTTCATTGAAATAACGATATATAAGCTAGCTAATCTCCCCCCCCCCCCTAATGTGACTGACTTTGGTCATTAAAATACGTTTCTGTTAAAAGTGTCAGTTACAATATTATATGTGTTAGTTTTAAAGGTGATGGGTGGTAAGTTATTAAACACTGATTTAAACCCTTTGACAGTGTAGCTCTTAATTGGTTAGTGTCTTCCTTTTCCTGTGGCTATTGTACACTGCCCTGACAAAAACAACATAAGAAGGGTTTACTTGGGTTCACAGCCTGCTGTAGCAGGGAAGGGCTGGCATTATAAGCTTAAGGCAGCTGCTTACATTGCACCCAGGCAAGAAGTTGAGAAAGCTGATTGCTTGCTCTCAGCTAGCTGCTTCTTATGTAATTTGGGACCTAACTCCAGGGAGTGATGTCTCCCTTAAGCCCCCATTCTCTTTAGGTGGGTCTTTCCACCTGTATTGCAATACCAAGTCAAAAATGCCTCATGTGCATGCCCAGTGGCTTACCTAATCTAAACAATCTGGAAGTTTATCTAGTAAGTGGTTCTAGATCCTTTCAGTTGACCATGCTAGTGAGAAACTGAGGACAAAAATATTTTTTCTGCATCCTTTTTTTCCTCTCTGAAAGGAAGCAGAGGAACAGTGGATCTGAGGGGAAGTGAGGAAGGGAGGAACCAGGAGGAGCAGAGATGGAGGGGAGGCTGCTGTGTGGATGTATTGTGTGGAACAAGAATAAATAAAGGGAAAAGAATTAAAATATATTTTTTTTATATGGAGTCTTGATGTTTTTTATTGTGAACCTAGCCTTTGATGGGTGGACCATCTCTCCAGCCCTAATGTGGAGTCTTTGTCATATGTTTTAGAGTGTCACAAACCAGTGAAGTACTAGCATTACTATCTATTGTATAAAACACCTAAGTTTGACAGATTTTTCTTCTATTTATTTTAGGTGAATCTGGACTGGGAAAGTCAACATTAATCAACTCATTGTTCCTCACAGACTTGTATTCTCCAGAGTATCCAGGGCCTTCTCATAGAATCAAAAAGACTGTACAGGTATATAATGTTATGTAGAGTTATGTTGCCATGCAACAATTTGTTGTATAACTTTTATTTAGTGTCTAGAAGTACATTCATATTTGACCTTTAAGTGGAAAGTGGTAAGCATGACTTTATTAAACACAAAAACGTACTTGGCTGATGAGAGGAATTATCTTGAGCCTGCTGTCATTACCCCATGACCCTCCTAAAAACTGCATTGTGATATAGTAATAACCCCAGAGTTCTGTTGTCAATTATGATACTCACTTTGCACATACAGCTAAACTTGAGCCAATAAAATTAAGTGAAATTTAGAAAGCAATTTCTCACATGGCACCATACACAGCTCAAATGCTCTGTTGCCACAAACGCTGTTTCTTATTTTGGACAGCCATATAACATTTCCACTATTGCAGTGAGTTAGTACCGTATGTTAGCTAAATGGCAGTAGTAATTATGTAAGACCACCAAGTTGTGTGGCTTCCAGTTTGTCACCTCTTAGTCTATAGACAAGCAGATGAGCTGAGATCTTAATAAATATAGTTTCTGATCTTGTATGTTTGTGGTAGGACTGGATTTCTGCATTTCTAACAGGATCCTAAGTGGCAGAACACACGTTATAAGCACGGCCTAGATTCCAGACCAGGAGTTTTCAGACTTCCCTTTAATACAGCGCTTCATGTTACGGTGACCTCAGCCATATGAAATCAGATATGTGATTTCCAAAGAGGTCACAGCCCGTAGGTTGAGAATAGTTGCTCTAGACTTTGCAACACAATAGCCTGTAGCTACCTATCATTCCCAAGCTTTTGCAATAAATGTAGTTCAAAAAATTTAAAAGTACTTGCATGGATCACTATATATTTTTGCTTGGTAGCACTGCTGTAACTGTTGGTTTAAAGCCTTATTGATGGGCTGATGGAGTAATTACACAGCACATTGTTGACTTAGCTAGATTTGAAGTAGTAGTGATTATAAATGAGCTAGATGGAAGGACAGAAACATATAACACTGCCAGATGCCGTTTAGTCATTTGATTAAGAGTGGTTTTGCCTGTAATCCCAGCACTCGGGAGGCAGAGGCAGGTAGATTGCTGTGAGTTGGAGGCCAGCTGGTCTACAAAGTGAGTCCAGGACAGCCAAGGCTACACAGAGAAACCCTGTCTCAAAAACTAAAAAAGAAGAGGAGGAGGAGGAGTAGGTGGTGGTGGTGGTGGTAGTGGTTTTGTGAAGAGAATATTTTATTTGTCATTTAGCTTTGTTTGGTTTAGAAAGGGAAGAAAATTAAACCTTAAAATTACCTACAGAAAGGTGTTTCTAAGAATGTGAGTCTACACAGCCTATTTTGTGATTAATAGTGAAGATTTTAGTCCTAAAAAAGAAAAACTTTACTTTTTTAAATGTAGTTTTTAATATTCAATATCATCAAACTTGGAAATCTTTAATGAACGCTACAGAGTAGACTTCTAAGTTCAGATGTATTTGATATAAAATAATCTGCTGGATATTGTCATAGACCTACAAAAACTTTTTGGTTACGTAATTTTTGGAGTTCTCATTATTTTTCTAGCCTATAGATAGCTAATTTCAGATCTCCATCAATCATAAAGTCTAAGACTTAATGAGTCACTGTTATCTTCCAGATACTACTGTAAATGCTGTGAATGTTTATTAATTTACTTGATTATTAGTCTTACAACTTTATGTGGTAGATGGTAGAAATATCTCGTTTTACAAATGTGACAGTTGAGACAGAGACTGTGCCATGCCTTGAGATCATGTAATGAATGAAGAGACAAGTTGCAAATTCAAACTGTACTGTTCTCTCTCTCTCTCTCTCTCTCTCTCTCTCTCTCTCTCTCTCTCTCACTTACTCACTCACTCATGCTGTAGATGGATAATGACTGTCAGTTGAATAGACTTAATACATTCTTCATAAATTGATTAACTTTTCTTTATTACTACTTTATGAATTACAACATACTATCATTACAAGTTAACAGCTTTCTTCTGGTTTATTTTGCTACATGAAAGTCATCTACCTCGTTTTTTGAGACATGTCTTCTAGTGGCTGGGAGCTTTCTTCTCAGGCTCTGTTGCCTGGCCAGCATTGAGATTGCAGATACATACTGCTGCACCTAGGTGGCTTTTTTTACATGGAATTTTGGAGATTTGTGTGGCAAGTACTTTGCTTGTCCACCCTTTATTTTTAGCTATCCTTACCTATTCACCACAGTAACTTAACAAGTAATTATGGGGATTTTTAACACATAGAAATCTAGTGTAACATGTTTATGACAAAATATTTCAGTAAAAGATTATAGCCATAGTCTGTTCTATAAATTGCAGAAATATCTGTTATAGGATTCATGAGATATTGTCTACATTAGGTGTATTATTTTTTTTCCTTTGTCCTGTTTTACTCAGTTTTGTTCTGAAATCACAAACTTAACCATAAGTATTGTGGATTTTCACATGCATACATATATCTAGGTATAGAGCTTCTGGGTCAATAGGTACTGCATTTACAGCATTCTAGGAAGTTGCCACATGCTTCTCGTCCAATGTTATATCACTCTGTTCTCAGAGATAAACCCTTCACCTTTCTGGATTAATTTGGATGTTCTTGAACTTCGTGTAGATTTATTTTTGAAGCTCCTTTTTTCCCCTGAGGATTATTTCTCTTACTTACTCATGCTGGTTGTACTTGTTCGTTCTGATTGCTGGGCAATACGGTTTTGTAGAAATAAGTCACAACATATACTTTTTATTTTGAATAAATATTTGGGTTTCTCTTTTTTACTCACACAAATACTCTGTATATGTATGTGTAAAGACAAAAGGCGTTATGTGGCTTTCATGCATTGTCTTCGATGTGCAGTAAGGTTGAGTAGGGCAGTTTTACTAACTGGCTACTTAAGTTTCATTGCACTACTTTCGTCATTTTAATATTTCCTATCATTTTCTTTCTCATTTTCAGGAGTTCTTTATCTAAATAGGAACCCCTACAGTTTAAACAGTTAGGTGTCTTATTCCCAGCTAGCATCTATTTAGAAAGATGTAACTTTTGCTTCTTTCCTACCAGGGAAGAACATGGCATATTGTGGATGAGAGTCATTCAAAAGGCCTGAATTTAGTTAGAATGTGGTCACCTTTTGCAGCTTGTTGGCTCCCCCACAGCCCAGTAGTCTAGCAGATGATCTGTCCTTGAAGTAATAAATTGTCTCAGTAGAGGGAACTGATCTATTATTACATCACATTTCATACATATAGAATGATATAGGCATACCATCTGGAGTTTTAAAAGAGAAATGCCCGTGACTTTTGTGACGTGAAGGGTTTTTGGAACATTTCCGTTGTCAGAAAATGAAAGAAGAGAAAAATCCTCTCCTAGGTTATGGCCAAAGAGTGAAACTTTAATAAGTAATACCACAACGTCATAGTCTCCTTCCTGAATGTTAAATTTATAGGAAACCTGTGTGTTGAGGGAGAGATTTGTTGACATTCATAGTCTTGGAAGATTACTAAGTACTTAAACTAACGGAGCGCTGATTCTGAGATCACTGTTCTGATTCAAGTGAGGGTCTCACTTGAACACTTAAGATTAATTTTTAGCCTCCGCTGTTGGCCTAAGGACTCCTGCTGAGCATTTCCAGATGGGAGCAGGTATCAGGCATGGTCTCCTCTATACTAGTGGTTCTCCACGTGAGTGTACCTCAGATGGAGGCAAGCCTCAGATAATTTCCATCTCTTGTAAAGTCTCAGGTGGCTATACTCACAAAGTTTAGTATAGAAAACTCCTGTTTTGTGGTGCTCCTGGACAGTTGTAAAGTGCTTTCATTTTATCTCAGTAGAAAGTAGAGAGGGAAGTGTTTCTCCTTACCCTTTGAAGAATATTTCAAACTGAATACAATGGTGCCATGTTGCTTTTGTCTTCATTTATATAGTTTTCCTAAATGGGCTATTAAAAATTAAACAACAGGGGGAAAGTAGACAGTTGCACTCTTCATGTTCTTACTTCAAGTATAGATACCAAGATTGGTGAAAAACTTAACAAACAATATACTACATGCCATAGTGTGTGTGTGTGTGTGTGTGTGTGTGTGTGTGTGTGTGTGTGTGTATGATAATTACATTTTATTTGTCTGTCTGTCTGTCTGTCTGTCTATACCTTCACTTCAGTCAGGACCACTGAGAAACAGTGATCTCAAACATATTAAACTTGATACAAGTTCTTGGGGTAGACCTGGCTGTCCTACACTTGTTTATAGACCAGCCTATCCTCAAGAGTCACAGAGATCTGCCTGGCTCTGCCTCCCAAGGTCTGAGATTAAAGGCATGCGCTATCACACCCAGCAATTTTAAGTTCTTGATTGGCACACTTGCTCTACTGTAAAATGTTTTCTTGGGAAAAAAAAATGTTTTCTTGGTATGTGAAGTTTAGTAAATCACTTAAGTAGTCATTTTATAGTGATACAGATTCAGTAGCGATGCAGTTTCAAAGCAATGGGTTATACTATACAATGCTTTATATTTATAGACTTCTTGAAAACTTTCCACAGAGCTAAATGTCCTATAGATATTATTTCTTTTTAGCTTTTGAGCCAATCAGTTGCATAAACATTCGAGTCCTTTACATACTAGGTTTGGGTCTTTAGTAATGATGGTCACAACATTTTTAATGATCTATAGTTGGAAAACATAGAAATTATGAAATAACAAAGATGCTGCTGTAAGTAAGGTGCTATTGAGGTGGTTTCTAGGATTTAGTGAAATGGTATGATGGCAAGATGCAGTAGGTTGAGTGATAGGTAAGTCTGGCACTGAAGATTGGTGATAGCTCTGCAGAGGACAAGAGTGAATACTTACAAATGAATATAAAGGAAGCATTTATTCCCAAGAGCCCTATCCTTGTTTGTAATTTACCTCCTGGGTGCTCAGAGAACAGGGTTATGGTACTATGGTACCACATCTTTCCTTTTTTATGTTTTCCAAAGAAACATTTGTGGTATTAAATGCTGCATTTTCTGGCTTTGAGGCAAGTAAATATATCAGGCTCTCTTCAGAGCTTTGGCCTTGCTGCCACTTTTTGAGCAAGTATAAGTAAAGGTGTAAGCCCTTGACAGAAAATGTTAGCCCTCTCTTCAACATGTTGTGTGCGTAATTAAATACCACATTTTGTTTACGTTAATAAGATTCTTGTAAACATTAGGTTAAAACGGTTAGTGTACTTGGTAGTCCTTTTGGTTGTAAAGCTGAAAAATAGTCATTGAAGGCTTGCTTTGCGCTTAGATTGAAAAGCGACAATATTAGAAATAGAGGTATCTTTGATATGTTGGATGTAAGGAGCCAAAGGATGCCTCAGTAAGTCAACAACACACATAAACAATATGAGATTTAGTTTTACTTAGTTCTAGAGAAAAACAGAGTTGAAAATGCTGTGTTTTCATTTCTTTGGCAGTAAGTTACGTATTTAATCTTCGAGAACTGTGGGTGATGCTCTAAAATATGCCTATGTGACCTGCGTAAGAAAAGTGCATGGGAAAGTGACCATTTGGCACAGATTACTAAAACTTTCAAATTCCTGGGCTTAAATTAATTTGTTTTCCATGGGTCCCATGAGGATACTTGGAAAACCAGATGATATGATAGAATTGGATCCTGTGAATGGCACTAGTTTACAGCACTAGTTTTTGGATCTTTCCCATTTGCTGCTGACTTCTTTGTATTTGATGGAAAATAATCTGTATAAACAGATTCATTAAATACATAAATGCTTTATTTTTCTTATTAAGTCAATAAACAAGTTGAATATTTTAAAAGAATGATATTGAGATTTGAACCTAAGGCCTTGAAAATGCTAAATAATCTCTTTGCCACTTTACTTACAGCTCCAATGCCTAATCTTTTTTAATACAAAAAATATCTTAAAAGTTAAGCTGTCATATTAAGCTGTGTGACTAATATATACAATTATTAAAGGAGTAAAAGGGTTTGTTAATAAAAAACACACTGAAGTAAATTTATTTTATTATATGTATGTGATGTATATGTACACCATATGCATGTTTAGATGTCTTACAAGAGAGGGTGTCAGGTCTCCTGGAACTGGAGTTACAGTTAGTTGTTAGCACCTATCTTGGCAACATATACTCTTTAACTGCTGAGCCATTCATTGCTCCAGCCTCTGGTTGTTTCTTTTTAGTGACGTTTATCATTAACTCGTATGAAAGATCTGGGAATGAGCCAAGATAATTCAAGAGGTAGATGTGACCAGATTATCCTTTGACCAAAAAGTATAAACTTCTTAGAGCCCCAGATCCAGACAGGGTTCTCTGAGTAGCACTGGCTGTCCAGGATTTTGTAGACCAGGCTAGCTTTGAATTCACAGAGATCCGCCTGCCTCTGCTTCCCCGAGTGCTGGGATCACAGGCGTGCACCGCCATGCCTCACTGACTTTTTTGTTTTGATAATCTAATACTGATGCATAGTTACAACTCTTCTTTATTGATACATAGTTTTTAATCTATATAGACTTCATACTTACTAATAGTGAGTTGGTAACTTTTCAAATATTCAGATTGCTAGTAGATAAATATGCTTATATTTGGTATACTCAGTTTTCACTGATAACATAAGCCAAGATCAAAGCAGTTTGAAGAACATTGATCTGAAAGATGAGTTCAAGGACTATCTAAGAGATAGGAAACATGCCTTTCATAGACTTGTATGTCTGAATTGTTGGCTTTCTTTTCTCCAATTTCAACAACTTCCTGATAATAAACTACTTTTTTCAAAAAAAAAAAAAAACCAAAAACTTGATTGTAGTAAACATATAATGTTCAGTTTGGTAGCTACATGTGAGCTATTTGAGTTTATTCACATGAAATAGAACTAAGTATTTAGTTCATCGATTGCAGCCATCAACATTCCAAGAGGTAAGTAACCACATAACCAAGGATTGCTTTATTGGACAGTGTAGGTGGAGACTAATTTGGACGTCTCAGAAGTGTTATTGGACATTGTTGCCCATGACACACCTTGGCTTCAGCTTCACAGTCTCCTTATTCACTAGCAATCCTCTGTTAAAAAATGTCAAGGGGAGGTGGAAAGGCGTCCTCATTTTCATAATTTTTAAAGGTATATCAAACTTTCTCTACTGAGAGAGGGTCTCTGCGAGATTCAGTAATTCAGGGACTCTGCCAGTGAGATGTGGAGAGGAACAGGTGCTGAGACTGAATGAATGAAAGAGGTATTGGACCACATAGCGAGTCATATATTAGAATAGTTGGGTTAATTATGTTAGACGAGCTATCTGAGAGGTAGTAAGCTAAGGCTTACTTATAAAAGTTAATAAGTCTCTGTGTCTTTATTCTAACTACTGGCAGATTGAGAAAGCCCAGTTAGTGTGAGAACTGGGGTTGCAGTCTGGATCTAGAACCCTTGTAAAAGACATAGTGAGTATGGCAGAGACAAGGATGCCCAGAGCAAAGTGAATAGCCAGATGTCAGTGGGGTTTGGGTTCAATGTAGAGACCCTGCTTCCATACAGAAGATAATAGCTTAGAAAGGATTCCCACATCAACCTTGGGCCTCCACAACCATGCACACACAGGTGCAGCTACACACCTGTAAGCATTTATACACACACCACGCACGCGGGCTCACATACACACACACACACGGAAACAGTAAACCTGTAGGTGGTTAGATTTCATTTGCAAATTGCTTCTAGATTAGTTTTGAAAGACTTGAGTGTCCTTGTCTCTTTTTTTTTTTTTTAATTTTTTTTTACATATACATTTATATTATCACACATATATACAATAGATTACCTATAGCAAGAAGAAGAACCATGACACAATCAGGAATTATATAAATGTCACATTCTTAGTGTTTTGAGTATTTGTATTTGACAGCCTTGAAGAAGACATCTTGCCTCTTGTTATAGGAAACAACTCACAGAGTATATAGTTAACATGTACACCAATGATTCTTACAGGTGGAGCAATCCAAAGTTTTAATCAAAGAAGGTGGTGTTCAGTTGCTGCTGACGATAGTTGACACCCCAGGATTTGGAGATGCAGTGGATAATAGTAATTGGTAAGAAGTGTTGGTCCCCTTCTTTTCCCAGAATAGTTAGACCTTTACCTTTTCATACCCTAAAAATTAGCCAGGTGTGGTGGCACATGTCTCTAGTCTCATCAGGTGGGAGGCAGAGGCAGGCGTACTTCTGAGATCAGTGCTAGCCTGCTCTTTATAGCAACTTCCAGGCTAATCAGAACTACACAGTGAGACTCTGCCTTACAAACAAAAACATAAAGCAACAAAAAACTTACAGTGAGAATCATTAGTTTTAAATGATTAGGGCTTGGGTTCATATATCAAATTTGTTCCCTTTTTTACTTGAAAATATTGCTTCCCAGACTGGTGTGGTTTGTTTGTTGTTTCTGTGTCTTTCCCCCCCCCACCCCCCTTTTGGTGTTTTGAGGCCTGATCTCTTTTGTTCTCAAGATGGTTGAGAATATAAATCCTCTTGTTTCAGCCTCTGATTTCTCTTACTATACCTTTTAAACACACACACACCACATACTAATATACTAATGCTTTTTATACTAATACATAATTATAATAAATTTAAAGTTTTTTTAACTAATTGTGTTTGTTAAATAAAATCTATCACATCCTAACTTACTTAACTTTTTAGACTTTCAATTTTTCAGTAAATTATAGATGAATTAAACACTATGAAACTCTAGTCCAAATTAATTCTACATTAGTAATAAGTATTAGTATTTATTAGTTTCACATTGACGTTGAGTTGCAGTTAATTAACATTTTCTTGATTCTTAAAATACCCAGTAAGTTAATCATGAGGTTTTTGTATTGTTTAATCTTTGTTGGAAATTTAAAGTTGTGGATGTAATTGTTTTCATATTGTAAAATATTTAGCATTTACATGTTTATCAATGTAATTTAATTATCAGAACTTTGTTTTTGACACAGAACAATTTTTTAAATTTGAGAGATAAAAGTACTGAGTCAAGATATACTTCAGGCAGTTTTTTGAGGTTTTCTTTTATCTAGTTTTTCTTTGTTCATAATGTTATATATGTATATGGTGTGTGTGTGTGTGTGTGTGTATATATATATATATATATATTGACATGTAGAGAGGTCTAAGGTCCAGGTTAGTGTCTCCTTGGTTCCTCTCCACATTGATTGATTGATTTTGGTTTTTTTTTCAAGACAGCGTTTTTCTGTATAACCACCCTGGCTGTCCTGGAACTTACTTTGTAGACTAGCTAGGCTGACCTCAAACACACAGAGATCCACCTGCCTCTGCCTTTCAAGTGCTAGGATCTACCATGCCCAGCTCTACCTTTAGTTTTTGAGACGGGGTAAAACTTATCAGTTTAGCTAGACTGGCTGATCCGTGAGCATCAGGGATCCATCTGTTTCTAACCCACACCTTCCTTCTAGCTTGGGGTTACAGGCATGCATCACTCACTATGCCTGGATTTTTATATGGGTTTGAAGAATTGGAATATAGGTCCTTATGCTTTAATGGGAGAGCCATTTCTCCAGCCATATTTTATACCTACTTTTGAAGCAGTGTATATAACAAATTTGACAGCTGGGCTTGGTGGTGCATACCTATACTCTCAGCACTAAGGGGAACAGAGGCAGGGGGATCTCTGTGTGTTCCAAGGACATCCTGGTCTACAAAGTGAGTCCAAGTCAGCCGAGACAACACAGAGAAACCTCAAACAAACAAAGGACAATTTGAGATGTTTTCTACTGATGAGGTTTTTGTTTTTTGTTTTTGTTTGTTTGTTTTGTTTTTAAATCAAAACTACTATCCTTTAATTGTCAAACAGTTAATTTCTTTGTTTGATTACAACTTAATTGTTCTGTTTATCTGCATTACACAGCTGGCAGCCTGTTATTGACTACATTGATAGTAAATTTGAAGATTACTTAAATGCAGAATCCCGAGTGAACAGACGTCAGATGCCCGATAACAGGGTGCAGTGTTGTTTATACTTCATTGCTCCTTCAGGACACGGGTTAGTACCGTGAATTTTGGCTATGTCATTGTTTATTGTGTACTATATAATTCTCATCTTGTGTGCATATTTTGGAATAGTTGTGTCTGTGAAGTACATAAAACTAGATTGTTTATAAAAGAACCTAACCACATGTAAAAGTGGCTTGGAACAACCCGTTTATGTCCTAGCTAGGTAGTCATTTTATCCTCAATTCCTCATACATAAGCATTTCATCTGCTTCACAAAAAAAGTATTTCCAGTTTCCAGTCTGATTTTTGAGAGTGTAAAACTAATAGTTTTTTGAAGTTTTTGTTTTATCCGTGCTTTTATAAGAGATTCTAAGAAATCCCAAGTAACAGTCTATAAACAAAGTAGCTTGCCATAAACCTAATAAGAAAAGTGATAATAATAAAAAAGAAGCTTAAGCGCCAGTGCATTCTTATGCTATTTCTAGTAGTTAAGAGTAAAGTATTAAGACACTTACCTAATACCACTTGCTTGGTAGTAGCTAACCTGTTCTTTAAAAGCTGAACATAGGCTGGGCATGGTGGCACATGCCTCTAATCCCAGCGCTTGGGAGGCAGAGGCAGGTGGATCTCTGTGAGTTCGAGGCCACCCTGGTCAACAAAGCGAGTCTGGGACAGCCAAGGGTATACAGAGAGAAACCCTGTCTCAAAAAACCAAAAAATAAAATAAAAAAAAGCTAAACATAGACTTCACTTGTCTGCTATTTTTGGGTAGATAAGTGTCGTCATTAGCTATTAATATTTTTAGTATTCTTCGTTAGTCGAGAATAGCTGGTGAGGGGACAATATTCTAGGTGCTGCATCCTGGGCGAATCAGTGATGGATGGTAAGTACCACAGTGGAAGGATTGGGCCTTAAAAACGTAAGTGCCAGCCAGATTATAATGGACACAGAGGCATGTTGAAAAATGACTTCTGAGCATTTTGTCTGAGAAAGATAATTGATAGCAAAAATTGCATATACTGAAGGAGGACCACACTTTTTTGTGGAAGAAAAAAAAAGCCGCCCACCTTGTAAACCTTAATAAATATGAAGCTGATTCTAGGAAATTCTATTAGGCGCCTTTCTGGTTTTTCCAATTCCTCTTTAGGGCCAAATCCCCAATGACCAGGGTGCTTCAAAGGCAGGAGTTAAAAAGCCTTCCTAATTATTCCATTGCTTCTTAAAGTCCTGTTCTGCCTGTTGGCTGGCACAGGACATCTTCAGAGTGTTTCTAATAAGTAAGTAAAAGTAGCTTATTGTATTTCATTAATTGTTGAAGATGTGAAGAATCTGTTCTTTCAAACAAATGATTCACTCATATTAAACACTGTATACTTCAGACTTAAACCATTGGATATTGAGTTTATGAAACGTTTGCATGAAAAAGTGAACATCATCCCGTTAATTGCCAAAGCAGACACCCTCACACCAGAGGAATGCCAACAGTTTAAAAAGCAGGTGAGCAAGATAAAGTAACTTTTATATTTCCCAACCATTCTTGTCATTAATAGCTTTTAGTTTTAATACAGTAGAGTCTGTTTATCTTTTAGCTTTAGTTTGCTTATCCTTACAAGCGTATGCCTTTTCTATTTTCTCTTGAATCTTAATTTTGTTTATATTAATGGGAGAAATATTTAGAATATAGTACATATTAATATACATATGTATGTGTGTATATATATGCATATATACATACACATACACACATTCATTTAAGCTTCTTCCCCTAAATTCTTGTCCTGTTATCTCAGTAATATTCTTAATGATACATTTTCCTCATTTTCTTTGCTTTTGTTTTGTCATATATGGCATTTATGAAATTTCAGGTAAATTTCTGCAAGTCTGTCTATTCCAATAGTCTTTTTTTATTTGAGGCCAGTATTTTCAAAACAACAGCTATTTTGTATTATAGTCAAAATAGACCCTACAGTTTTGTTACCTCATTATCTTTATAGCCTTTGTAACAAAATACTTTTTTTTTTTTTTTTAAATAAAATAGTTTTCAGGACATGGTTTCTCTGTGTAACAGCCCTGGGTGTCCTAGACTCAATTTGTAGGCCATGATGGCTTTGAACTCAAAGATCTGCCTCCACACTTGGCTCAGAATACCTTTTCAAACCTTTTAAAAATGAATTTTATAATACTTTGTAATTTTTACAATAAAAAACTGTTAAAATTTGCTTTGAAGTGGTGTTAAATTCATACAAATCTTGACATCTCAAACGTAGTTTTTACTACTAATATTTCCATCATGAGGGTGTTTTTTCCTCTTTTGTCTCTTCCAGTTTTCCTCCTTCTGTCCTCTTCCTTTCCCCGCTCCTCCTTTCCTCCTTCCTCTTTTTGCCCCTTCTCTTTCCCCTTTTTCTTTTTTCTTCTTATTTCTTCAATGTTGTTATTTTAGATAGGGTCTCTGTAACCTGACTGGATTCCGCATCATGGCATTCCTCCTGCCTTTGCCTCGTACATTTCTACCTAGAATAACCCGTACTGGATTTATTCTGAGAAGCTAGAGGTGAAAGGAGAGATTAGTAGTGATTTGTCACATGTCTACTGCTTGTCTTCTGTCCTCTTTTTTGCTTTTTGCCCGATATTGAATCCAAGGGCTTTGGTGTATATATGGTGCCTTTGTGTTGTTTTTCTAGCCTCAAATTTCTTTTCTATATGCTTAGAGTCATGTTTTTTTTACCTAGGGAATCATTTGAGAGCTTTTCAAAATAATTGCTGAACGTAATCCCTACCAGTTAGTTCTGTAGAGGAAGGTGGGACCTTAACATTTATTTAGAAAATGCTCACTTGCATAATATTATTGTATAACTTCTAGCCAAGGATCGATCACTGCTCTTAAAGCTAGGCTATCTGTTCCTTGGTTAGTCATCATTTATTACTTTGAGGTGTGTGTGTGTGGTTTTTTGTTTATTTTAAAGACATGATCTCTCTAGTCCTGACTATAGATTGGAATCTATGGAATTCATGCTGTGGACGAGGCTGCCCTCAAACTTGAAGAAATTGGCCAGCTCTGCTGCCTTCCAAATGCTGAGACTAAAATGTGACTTGTCATTCTAGGCGTCATTTATTTTCACTGTTCCTTGGAACAGGTTCTCACTGTGCAGCTCTGGTTGGCCTGGAACCCACTATTTGGACCAGGCTGGCCTCAAACTCACAGAGATCCACTTGCCTTCTTGAGTGCTGAGATTAATGTTGTATGCCACCTCACCCAGCCATTGCTTTATTTTTAAAGTAGATATATGCAATAGGTGAAGGAATGGTGCTATTGATGGCCGCTGATAATTTAAGTTGTTCTTTTTTGAGATGGGATCTCACTCTACAGACTAAGGTAGCAAGGAACTCTTAGTCCACTTGTTTGAGCTTCCCAAGTGCAAGTAGTAACAGGTGTGCCCCATCTTGCAGGGCGTACTTGTGTTTACTTCTGTTCAGTGGAGTAATAACGGGACTCATTTTGTTCATAGTGCCTTTATTGTTGGAGACTTGCTGTGAGAGTAGCACTGTAAGAAAACTACAGCCAGGGAAGGTCATTCTAGGAGTGTTAGGAGTTTGAATTGTATGGGTAGGCGACAGTTACTTGTTTGTCTGTGTTCCCTTGACTTTGAAATACTCTCGAACAAGATAATTTGATTTGAACTGGGTAATTTCTGATATTAAGTCTTGGGGTTCTCTTTTCTAATGTGTGTTTTCTCCTTACTTGCTTGTCTAGCCTTTGGTTCATGTAAAGACCTTTTCAAAACCTGTCTCCTGGAACCGTTGTGTGTTTTACTTGTCCTTGCTACAATTTTCGGTGGCTTTAAGCTCTCTTGCTTCAGCTTTTATAGTAAGTTATATGAAGAGAAATAACTTCATTCTCTTTAAATAAATGATTAAGCGCTTTTATAATAAAGGCCAGCTAAATAAATACGGTTCTAGAATATTCTGTCATTAGAATTCTTTTTGTGATGATAACCATATGATTGACACTTCTGAAATAATTGAATTAGAAATTATTTTGCATTTTGTTTTGCTATGTGTGTGTGTATAAGGTGAAGGCAGGGAGGAAGGTGCACATGCCCTGTCATTCTTGTAGAGGTTGGAGGGCAATTTTGTGGAATTAGTTCTCTATTTCTGCTTTTCTCCTTCTACCTGTATAAATCTTCTAGACTTACATGGCAAACACCTTTACTTTCTCTCCCTGTTCACTAGTAATGGGTTTTGGTATTTAAGAACAAGAAAGCACCAGAAACTGAGGTCTCAAAAATCCAAGAAATATTTGTAAAAATACTGTTAATGTCATAATTATGTGTGGTGCCCTTTTCTCCATTCTGTTTTAGATAATGAAAGAAATCCAAGAACATAAAATTAAGATATATGAATTTCCAGAAACAGATGATGAAGAAGAAAATAAGCTGGTTAAGAAGATAAAGGTAGGCTCATTTGTCTGCACAGTAAAGTGTTTGAGCCTTCCAATTGTACTCTAATATGAAAGATCAAAAGTGTCACTTCTAAAATAGTTGGCATACAAAAACAAATATGGCTATTCCTTCATGTTTATTAACTTGATAGTTACCTTTGATTCACAATTCCTAGAACAGGTCATTGCACGAATGGGTAGGTGAATACCATCCTAAATAGCTTTCATATTTATATAATTATTTTTCTCCTTAAGAGACAAATATGAGCAGGAAGGGAATTAATTTTTGTGTTTTGATCTTTTAAGAGCCTGATAAAACTTGCTTCATTTAGTCTTTTAATAAAAGTCAACAAAAACTCCACATCATTTTAATTTTGTGACATTTTGTTTGTTTGATTTGTTTTTATTCCCAAGATAGGGTTTTTCTCTGTAGTCTGGCTGTTCTGGAACTCAATTTATAGAGCAGGATGACATCAAAAGTCAGCAATCCACCTGCCTCTGCCTCCCAAATCATGGGATTAAAAGTGTGCAACACCACACCTGGGTTTTAATTTTGTGTGTTTTAATTAATAATTGGTTTTGCTTATTTTGTTTGTTTTGTTTTGTTTTTTTGAAACAGGGTTTCTCTGTGTAGCCTTGGCTGTCCTGGAACTTGCTTTGTGGACCAGGCTGGCCTCAAACTCACAGAGATCCACCTGCCTCTGCCTCCCAAGTGCTGGGATTAAAAGCATGTGCCACCACCACCCAGCCAATTAATAATTGTTTTTGAGTACCTGTAGCTAAAGTGGTTTAGTAAATGCTGGTCTTATGTACATGCATAATCTAATTACTATACAATTGGTAGAATATCTATGCCTGGAGAAAAAAAAGAATATTTCTGACCAATGAAGATCTTAGAAGTTTTACAATATAGCTTCTGTGTTTCTTGGAGCTACAAAAATAGTGGAAACTTGTACTCTGCCTCAGAGTGAGTAGATACAGATTTAACAAGTAGGTGTGAGGTCTGAACAGTTAAGAAAATAGAATTTTTTTTTGCACCTCATAAGGTTAATAATCAGATTCCTGACCTTAGCTCTTTTTGTATTTGTTTTCTAAATATCAATGTATTTTTAAATTCTATGCTTTCTTATATGGGATGGTTTTTAGAGTAATTTTAGCAAATAATTTGGCCGATATATACACTATATTCTTAGAAAACTTTTAACAAAACAATTTTATTCCTCACTTACTTTGGTAATACTATTTGAATGCCAGTTTCCTGAATAGTTATTGCTTGGCTGATAAGAGTGTACGAACTATCCAAGTAGTTTTTTGTTAATGTATTGACTATTACAAGTTGTTATTGAATCATAAGTACTGTAGAGATGTGTTTACAGCAACACTTTATTTTATAGGACCGTTTACCTCTTGCTGTGGTAGGTAGCAATACTATCATTGAAGTTAATGGCAAAAGAGTCAGAGGAAGGCAGTATCCTTGGGGTGTGGCTGAAGGTAAGGCTCTTTTCAGTGGATAACTTATTGTAAGGTTGCATAAAGGTGCTAAAAATTACTTAAAGTAATATAAAATACACAATGATATAGTCTAGGTTTTCAAGGATAGTTTTAATTTCATTTTCCTTGTCTTTGTTTTCCTCAAGTATAATTCTGTTTCTCAGATGTATTACCAAAGTCAGGGAAGTACATGTTAAATCTTAAAGTTGTAATACTTCATAGTCAGTTTTCATTGCCCCACTCATCTGTGCCTGCACCACTATCAAGCCAGTTTCTCTGTCTTGTTAGAAAGCATGCTTTGTAGTCAAGTGCTTTTTCCGTTGCTCTAAGGTTATTTCCTAGGATCTAATAAATCTTTGGAAATGGAGCAGTTTGGAGAGAGCCAGCCATAATCATGACCAGTGCCCTTTCTTTCCTCAAGGAAAAGGTCACCTGTTTTCAGTAACTTTACTAGTCTGTTGGTTTTCAATGCCAATAAACTCTTAGTGATGAAATGATACCTTAAAAATCATATTAGTAATAGAAACATTTTTATAAGTTTGTATTTATTAGTTTACTCAATATTCAATCTTCTATATTGTACTAAGTTGGAGTCACTGTTTGAACTACGTGTTGTCTTAAATAATTGTGTAATTGTTAGAAAATTATGCCAAGTTACAGTCTTTATTTGTGATTTTGCTAAAGGACCTCAACTTTGTTCCAGGGCAACCTGCAATTACTGACTTAGTGCTTTAGAACTTTGATGTCCCTTAGAAGTGTGCTCTGAAACAGTTGCTTTATTTATGTAATTATTTTTTCCCATTTCTTGCTATCCCCATTTAGTGTTCTTGTTGATGATATTTTTTTTTTAAAATAAAGAATATTAAAGCTTTTGACTAGCCTTTTCATTTTGGTTATCTCAAGAAGATTTTTCTACATTCTCTTTCAACCAAAACATTAAGTTTTTTTAATGTAACATATAATAAATATATTCTATACTAATAAGGAGAGGGTCAATGGTCTTTTGAAATTGTCAGTGTTTTTTTTCCCAAGAGCGCATTTGTTACATGTCTATCACTAAGGATTAAGCTACACGAAGAAGGGCTAAGGAGATGGCTCCGTTGGTAAAAATGCTGGCTGTGAAAACAGGAGGACTGGAGCTGTGATGAAAAAACATAGCATGGCATTCCACCTGTAATCATAATGGTCTGGTGCTGGACACAGAGGATCCCCAGGAAGCTAGTGAGCTGAAATAATGAGCTGCAGGATTATTGACAGGGCTTTCTTGAATAAAACTGCAAGTGATAGAGGGAACAGTGGATGTCAACCTTCCCTTCACAGATGCATGCACACGTACCCACACCCACATATACACAAAGAAAAATGAAAGAATAGAAAAATAATGTTTTTTAAATGCTACAATAGTAGTATTAGGGTACATTTGCCTATTGTTTCTTGAAGTTCTGTGTTAGTATTAAATCTTAAAAAAAAAATCAGATCTAAGCACTTTACATATTCTCTCCTTGGTTTTATTTCCCTATTCCTGTGAAAAGATAAGCTTTATTAAAATTAACATCTGTGGTCTATTTTCTTTTACTTCTTTTTCTACAGTTGAAAATGGTGAACATTGTGACTTTACAATTCTCAGAAATATGTTGATAAGGTAAGTATGAGCAGCAGTGAAAGTAGCAAAAGGTGTTTAGCCCCCTAGAGAGAGTTAAAGTTTGGATGACTTGCTTTGTGCTTCTATATGTGCAGCTACTTTGCATTGATGTCTTCACTCTACTATTAAAGATTAAATAATGCATGACAATAATTTAGACTGTCTGTCCAAGATTTTAATCATTAGCAAAAAAAAAAAAAAAAAAAAAAAAAAAAAAAAAAAAAAGAGGACAGGTTTTAAGGAGGAATACAAAAGAAAATCAGTCTTACACTTTCATCATTATACTTTGTGTTGAGGTTTAATTTCTGGAATAGATTTCAGAAGTAGAATAGAAAAGGCAAATTAGTTGGTGATAATGGAACATTTTAATGTACTGGACATTATAGGTAAAACCACCTTTACTAGCTTCTTAAGCTACATTTCTGGATACTAAAAAAGAAGGAAAGTTGTGAGAGTAGGACATCAAGACCATTTTGATTAAAGAAACCTAAGGACTTGAAGTAGAATAGTAGCACCAGAGAAGAAAATGAACAATTGCAGAGGAACTAGAGAAAGTAGCAACAGAGAGGCCATAGTAATGAGCTGGAGTGTTCCCATCTTGATCTAGATTGTGTTCCTTTCTGTTCACATTTTTCCTCTTGTGTCTTGTTTTTCTCAAGCCCTTGCTGTGTACCCTCTTCAAGCCTTTGTTTGGGATGTACATCTTACGTTAATATATCTATTTTCACCCTATTTTTCACTTTCTCAGTACACTGGAATCTCATTTGCTCTATAAAAGATGTGATACACATTTGAATCATAATTGGAAACCATGAAATATCAAGGTCTTTGTCATAACTCAAAGTAGCTCTCAGAAGCTATACAGTGAATGAAAATTTGACGTCAAATTAAGCACAGTGCTGTTTTAAAGGGAACATATGACCAAGTGTTTCTGGCAGGAAGTAAATGATAGAGTAGAGATAATAAGTGGGGTTGCTGAGTTTCACATTGTAAGAGCATATCAAGTTTATGTGAAGGGGAGCTTTCACAAGTTTGAGAATATATACTTTAGGTTCTATTACCAGTTGTTCTCTTTTACTATGATTGTTATGGAGCAACTTAAAAGAATGCAATACCTCAGTAGGGCATGGTGGTGCACACCTTTAATCTCAGTGCTGGCTAGGCAGAGGCAGGTAGACAGCCTAGGCTAGAGATCCTGCCTCAAACAAAACAAACAGATAAACACAATGACTCATGGCAGCGTTTATGTGAGGACTGTTTAGTTAGATCATTGTGTTCCCTCTGGATTTTAAATCTATGGTGTTTGACACCATTGTATTAAATTGCCTTTTCTTGTATATTTTAAAATATAAATCTGTAACTACCTACATATCTAAGACACTATAGAAGGGGCCCAGAAGCTACTTTGGATGTGCATAACCTCAGAACTGTAAGGATGACTCCCTAGTTTAAGTAGTCCAGAAAAAAATTGGTCATGCTTGCAGGAGGATTTAGTAAGCACATCAGCAAGATGTTTCAAGCATATATGAAAATTATAAATTATACTATTAGGCTGGAGAAATGACTCAGTGGTTAAGATCACTGGCTGTTTTTCTAAAGGACCTGAGTTCAATTCCTAGCAACACATAGTAGTTCACAACTCCATGGAATCCAATACACTCTTTGGTGTCTATAGTAACACGTGCACAAGTTGTGCACAGACATACATACATGTATACAAAACACCCATACACAGAAAAATATAATTTTAGTACTGTTGACTGTTTCTGTAACTCTTTCTCAAGTAATTGAACTATTTCAGGCTAAAGTTAGGAATCATACTTGTTTCTAAGAGAGATAAATTTAAAGAAGCATCATTTTGCTAAGTAAGAATTGGCTATTGTAGACAAACCAAGGAAAGTTGAAAAAGACAGATGAAACACAGTTTTGAGAATGTAGGGATAGATGGCACAGAAATCATACAGAGAAACAACCTAAGAAGTAAAGAGAGAGCAGTGATATATCCACAATGCAACCTTAAAAAAAATTCCAAAAACTTGCTGATTAGATAGTTGGAGAAGTGGATTGCAAAAATGAAACAAAAACAGAAGTAAATGCTGTTTTATACCTATCATCTAAATGTCAGAATTAAGATAGTCACACACAGAATTTCATGAAATCAATAATAACCACCACGCTAAATGACACTAGTAGAAGATCAACAATATCTTAATTTTATTTATAAATTTATTTCGTTTCCTAATGATACAGTGATTAAATGAGATTTAAATTATAGAAAGCACTGTGGTTTTCTTTTTCTTTTGTTTTGAATTTTGGTGAAGTTTTAGGTAATGTCTCATGCAGCTCAGCCTAGTCTTGAACTTTGTGTATAGCTAGTGGTGGCCCTGTATAACAAACCCTTCTCCCTCAACTTCCCAGATGTTGGGGTTACAGCTGTGTGCCACCATAGCCTGCTAAGAACACTGCTGCATGATAGTGCCATAAAATCACCCTTGTTCTCCATGTAAAGACACTCACACACTGATACATTCTTATGTACTGTTTATTTTATCTTCTGTTGTTACATTTTTAAAAATTCCTACTATCTAGTATTTATCTGTAGCAAGAATACAAAAGAAATCCATCTTTATGTTAAGGAAGAGTTCACAATATAGTTAAAGATGTAATTTGGTATCCTTATGACTGGTGCCAGTTCCAAAAGAAGAAAGAAATTAGCATGAGCTGTTCCATTTCTCCCCTCAGGTACTGTAAGAATTGGGAACTGCCAATTCGACTAAAGTAGAAGTAGTAGGAACTTAGGTGTTTCTGTTGTGGTTAGAACAGAAAATGAGTTTATTGTTAGAATTTAAAAGGAGAGGAGACTGGAAAACCAAACTGAGTACTAAGACAAGTTTAAAAAAAAATTTTTTTTTTCAAGGCAGGGTTTCTCTGTGTAGTCTTGGCTGTCCTGGACTCCCTTTGTAGACCAGGCTGGCCTCGAACTCACAGTGATCTGCCTGCCTCAGCCTCCTGAGTGCTGGGATTAAAGGCGTGTGCCACCACGCCCAACACAAGACAAGTACATTTTGAGAACTGTGTGGGAATGTCAGATAGTAGAAGATGAACCAGATAATTAAGTTCATGGTGTGGGGTAAGGTACTTCATAATAAATGAGATTTGGATGTAAGGACAAAACACTGCATCTCCATGTTTGTCTCCTACAGGAGGTTGTGGTAAAATGCTAAAGATGGTAGATACAGGAAATTCAAAGAAAAATGAGAAAGGAGGGGTTATTATTCGATCTCTAATCTCTAATCATTAAAGAATCATGTCACCATATCCTGTAAATTCTATACTCTATTACCTGTGCCTTGATTTTAATATGCAGTAGAAAAGTTACCCAAAACAGCATAGTGACGGAATAGCTTTGATAAACAGAAAGTAACTTTAAATTCTGTAGTTGGTAAAGAACTTGATCTGTTGTTATGAGTGTCCACATATAAACTCACCTGGTGAAATGCAGCATTGCCTTGGTAATAATTGCATTGCGGAAAACAATTTTTGCTAGATTACTAGCTTCAGTAATCTACTTTTCCTTCTTAATTAAAGTAACCTATTAGAAATAGCTATTTCTTTGGTAGATTGTTTATCGTTTAGTAATTTATTTCAGTGACTCATGGCTCTTGAAAGCTCATATGGAATCAAATCTGTTTGTTTGATCTGCTTTGTCTGTAAATAAAGGCATCTTAAGATAAATGAATGTCATCTTTCTTAATATTTTAAGCCTGAACTTTTATCTTGGTGAAATTTTTATGTCAAAGCCTTTAACATAAGCAAACTCTTGCTGTTTATGATAGAACACACATGCAGGACTTGAAAGACGTTACCAATAATGTACACTATGAGAACTACAGAAGCAGAAAACTAGCAGCAGTAACGTACAACGGAGTGGACAACAACAAGAATAAAGGGCAACTTACTAAGTATGTATATATTTTTCTCCAGGGGAAAAATGATATTTACATAGTAAATATTTCATTTCCTTTCTTGCAATTCTTGTTACTCTTTAGAATATTTGGGTGATAGTCTCTATTTATAATAGCAGAAAATCATGCTATGTAATTTTGCCTTGGTAGTTTTATGGTTTACTATTAATTGTTGGAATGATTATTGTTCTCTTACCTTGTTAAATAAAGAACTGTATGTTTTCTTGTCATTTGCCAATCACCTTTATACTTAATACAGCACAAACCAAACAGAAAAATATATAGTTTTGATGAGAAAGTTATAAGCAATTTTATGGGCTGACAAGATAGCTCAGCTGGTAAAGCCACCTGGAGTGCATTTTGGTGTGTGGTGGAGGTTTTAATCATTGTAGCTCAGAGGGTTCATAGTTGGGTTTGATTGACTTTTCTTCTGGTATCATACATATCATCCTAGTGAGGAATACACTTCCAGTTGAGTATCAGCTAGATTTTCTTTCATGATCTTTGACTCAAATGTATGATGTGTTCAGCAGTAGGGTCTTACCATCAAATCTGGAGGATAAATAACAACGTTGATAATATGCTGTAATTTGTGGGCTCCATTTATCAACAACTCAAAAGGAGGTAATCCATTCCTAGTAGCAGATGATGTCTAGTGTGAATATTGCCCTTAACTATAGGGTAACTTCATTTAAAGTCCTTTATGTGTATGTATTTTAGAAAGCATCTACAGTAGTAGGTTTCTGTATAGATTTTTCAAAAGGTCTTTAGTGTTAGCTATATTTCCCTCCCTACCGTACCCCTATTTACTCTTTCCAGTTGGGATTTCCCCCCTTTTCCCTTTATAACACTGTTTTATTTCACTTCCCTTGGAAGATCTCCTCTTTCCCATTAACTTCTGTGGATATTTTACATGAAATGCACATCTAAAGCTTGAAGTTAACATCCACACAAGAGAAAACATGCTATGTTTGTTTTTCTGGTCCTTGGTGAGTTACCTCACTGAGGCTGATTGTTTCCAGATCCATTTCATTGTCTGCAAATTTCATTGTTCTTAAAAGCTGAATGCTATTCTATATTGTAAGTACACTGCGATTTGATGGTCCATTCATCAGGGTAGTGGTCATCTAGGCTGTTTCTATTTCCTAGCTATTGTGCATAGAGCAGTAACGGGCATGGATAAAGCAGTTGCCTTTGTAGTAAGATATGGGTCCTTTAGACATGTGTCCAAGAGTGGTACAGCAGGATTTAGCAATAAGATCTATTTTCACCTTTTTGAGGAACCTCCACATTAATTTCCATAGTGGCTGTGTCAGTTTGCACTCCCACCAGCAATGACCCCCTTCCCCGTATTTACACCAGAATCTGCTGTCCTTGGTTTTTCTTATTTTGGTCATTCCAACTGTAAGATGATTTCTGCTTATTAATGCAGGATCTTCACTCATGTGTGGCTTACTTTTACTTCAGAACTTCTGATTAATTGCTTAATTGCTAAAACATAATGCAAGTTTATACATAGAAACAAGGAGTCTTTCTGTGTGTGAAGGAATATTCTTGAGTTGAACATTTTGTTCTCATTTATACTAATTACAAAAAAGTCATCCAAATCACATCCTTGTTTCTTGTGTTTGTTGTTTTTCCTCCCTGCCTCTGTCCTTCCTGTCCACTGCTTTGACTTCTTTATAAGGAAACAGTGTGCTGTGATGGTCAGAAATACTTGGCATTAATGAAAGAAGTCACCCTAAGAGTGAGTCACATCTGAGTTAAAGGGACTAGTTTTTTAAATTATGGGTGAAATTCAAAGCCTATTTTGTGCCTCGAAGCCATGAGTTAATTCTTTTTTTTTTTTTTTTTTTTTTAAGATTTATTTATTTGGCAATGGGTATTTGGCTTAGTGGTAGAGCACTTGTGCAAGGCCCTGGCTTCAAAAGATTTATTTATTTTATGTATGAGTCCACTGTTTTCATGCACACCAGAAGAGGGCACAAGATTGTATTACAGATGTTGTTAATCACCATGTGGTTGGTGGGAATTGAACTCGGGACCTGTGTAAGAGCAGCAAGTGCTCTTAACCGCTGAACCATCTCTCCAGACCCAATTCTTTTTTTTTTTTTTTTTAAACCATAAAATATTTTCTTTTACTGATATAAAATCCAGCCACTTACAATGTGCATCTGAGTTGTCAAAGCCTGTCTTTATAGTCAGAATAAATGCATGCTATCACAAAGTCAGTGAAGTCGGCTACTACTTGTGTACTCCTAATATACTCAGTAATTTTCAGATACCCTAAAAAGTACAGAGCCCATTTTCTTTTCATCCTATGGTTATATATAGTAGGATCCTGATACTTGGGACCTTTATACTTAATGTCTATACAAACTTTACTGTAAATGCTTTTCAACATGAATTTTTTTCATCTTGGGAATTATTGTTTAATAATACCTATACATAAAGACTTGATGTTTTAACTCATCCCAATTTTTTCTTTCAGTTTTGAAATTATAATTGCACCATTTCCTCCTTCCCTTCCATCCCTCTAGACCTCCCATATACCCCTACTTGCTCTCTATCAAGTTTATGGTCTCATGTTTTATTGTAGTTACATGCGTGTATGTATATATACATATTCCTAAATATAACCTGATCTGTCTGCATCATGTTACTTCTGTGTATATTTTCAGGGCTGAGTATTTGGTATTGGTTAACCAATTGGTGTGAGAAGACTATTTCTTTCACTCTCAGCATTCCTTAATTGACTGTAATTCTTTTGTGTAGGGTAGAGGCCTCATGGGCTTCCCTCGTCACTTTGGCATACCTGTTGCTCTTGCTCAGCGAATGTTTAAGCAGTCATGTTGCTGAGACTATGTGTATAGTTTCTGATATCATAGAAGACAGTCTCACAGCAAATCTTCTGTTTCTTACAATCCACTCCTACTCCCTTACACAATGTTCCCTGATTCCCTAGGTGCAGTAGTGCTTTATAGATGGATTCATTGGAATTGGGCTCCACAATTCTTCATTTAGATTGGTTGTAGTTTTCTGTAATGGTCTCTCTTTGTTGCAAAGAGAAGTTTCCTTGATGAGAGGTGAGGACTACACACACCTACCTGTGGGTATAAGGACAAATGCTTAGAATATAATTAGAAATTATTCTGTTTCAGTAAAGTAGTTGTAGTTTCTCCTCCAAGATTCATGACTTCACTAGCTCTTGATTGTTGGGAAGGTTTCCAGTATCATGCATGGTTTTCTTCTTGCTGAATAGCTCTTAAGTTTAGTAAGAGAGCTGTTAAGTTCCACCAAGGCATGCATGCCACTAATGCACTCTTAGGATTATTAAGTTCTACTGGTTGTTTTATGATTTGTAGGCATCATAGCTGGATAGGACTATCGATTGCTTCCCTCCTTTGGAAGCTTGCGTGGCACTTGGTACTATGAGGTACTGTAAGAGCTTGTTCTCAGGGTGGAGGTAGTCAGTTCTAGATCAGGAACCTCTGGCCTCTGTACCTTAAATTGTCTTTAATATTAGAGTCTTAGCTTCCACCTCTGCAGGGCCATCAAGAACAAGAGCAATAGAGTTTACCAACATGAAAAATTTAAACACAGTTATGTAGCATGGATATTTGCATCTGTGAACATTGGTGTCCATAGAATGACTTTTTTTATTTAATTTTTTAAATGGCTAGTCTAGCATTTCAGAAATGTTTCATGTTTAACTCACTGAACATGTTTAAAACTTAGCACACTAAAATATTGGAATATGTTTTCATCAGCATTAAAGCTATAAAGAGCCTAGAAGTAGTTTGCATAGCATAAGTGGTCTTTTAGGTGTTGGATGGTAGTTATTGTCATTATTTCTGTTGAGTTATATAAATTAAATGATAATAAATGTAGTTGTGACATCAGTAGTTGTCTTAGAGGAGAATACTTGAAATTTTAGTAAAACTAAACACGTTCCTTATATACTGACTTTATCAGCTAAGTTGTTTTTCTTCTTATTGAAAAATTTTCTTTAAAGGAAATAAATCAAAATTTTCTATGAGTGCATCTTGAGAATGTTCCTTTTTGGTTTTCTTTCTACAGTTTATTTCAAATATAGCATTGTCTTAGTTTTGGGTTTCTATTGCTGTGATAAAACACCATGACCAAAAGCAACTTGGGGAGGAGAGGGTTTATTTTCCTTATACTTCCTTACAGTTAGTTCATCATTGAAGGACATCAGGGCAGGCACTCACATATGACAGGAACCTTGAGGCAAGAGTTGATACAGAGGCCAGGGAGGAGTCATGTTCACTGGCGTGCTCCTTACGGTTTGCTCAACTTGCTGTCTTAGAGAACCCAGAACCACCACTCCAGGGTAGCACAGAATAACCCACAGGCTTGCCTACAGCCTGATCATATGGAGGTATTTTCTCAGTAAAGGTTTCCTCCTCTCAGCTGGCTATAGTTTGCCTCAAGTCACATTAAAAACCAGCCAGAAGCATCATCTTTAGAACTGAGGTACACAAGATGTAGAGAAGAAGCTTTATTGTTAGACTTTGTTTCATAGTATTCATTTGTACAGATTGAGATTTAGATAAAATACTAATGGAGAGGATGTTAAATTCTATGGCTATGAGCATATTTATACAATTTACAGTTTGTAAAGGATTCTTTTCCTATATGTATTATATAAGACTTGGAATTTGTGTCTAAAATTATGTAAATATTTTTATGCATCTAAATGATAAATGGCATCTATATCATCTCATTATTTTCATCAGCTCCTTCAGAGTTCAGTATAGGAGTTTTGGTTTACAGTCCTTAATGGTTATTCTTAAATGTTGGTGTCAGGAGCCCTTTGGCACAGATGGAAGAAGAAAGAAGGGAGCATGTAGCCAAGATGAAGAAGATGGAGATGGAGATGGAACAGGTGTTTGAGATGAAGGTCAAAGAAAAAGTTCAAAAACTAAAGGACTCTGAAGCAGAGGTAATGAGTTTAATTAACAGCCAGTCAGTGTTCCTTTTAAATAATATGTTCATTAAAATTTAAATTATCTTTATGCATCTTGAGAAATAATTGAGTATAGTAATATAAAATAGAGGAATAAGAGTAACCATATTTCTTGGGAAAGTATATTTCAGCATGTAAGGGCTTCTAAGCAGTTTACTAAATGGAAAGACAGAAGTACAAAATAGTCAAAACACCTTTCATAAATTACTAGTTATAGTGAACAACAAAACTATAAGCCATTTCCTAAGCAAACTAACATTTATGCCACCTGCCAATAACAGTGTCCTTTTGAGGGACTTGTGAAGAAATTGGGCCAAGTTCCCTTTCCACGAATGTCTGCCTGTCTATTAAATGTCTCCATTCCTCTTACTTCATAGAACCCCACTCCAGTATGCTTACAAACATCCCTGAGATAAAATTTCTAAAACTTTATACTTGCATATGTAAATATTATTTTAATATATGTAAATGAATTATATAAATATAATTTATTCTTGAATCCATTCTGCTGGAAATATTTGGTATGTAGCTGCTAATTTTTAGCATCATAACATGTCATAAGCCATACAAAATTTCTGATGTGTTACATAATTTAGTACGTTACAGCCATAGACGATAGGTATTGCTGCCTGTCTGCACTTACACAGATGACAGGAAGGATACAATACATTAGTAAGTACTGTAGATGCATAAGCCAGCATAAAGACAGTATCTGTGTGTGTGTGTTTTGGTTATTGTTGCTGTCCTAGATAACTCAGGAGGCATATTTTACACATAGTTTATATCCTTTTATATGATTTCGTTAACGTACTATTTGTCTGGGGGTAAAAACGTGTCATGGCAATAGGTATGGAAGTTAGAAGACAGTTTGTGGGAGCTGGTTCTCTCTTCCTACCATGTGGGTCCTGGGGATTACAATTCAGGTGATCTGGCTTGGTAGACAGCTACTGTTGCTATGAGGCCTGTTGCTTTTTTAATACTTGAAAATTTTCAACTTCCTTATTCATCTGACCTAAAGAGTTCTTGGAAATGACTGATTGTGACATATGCTTTTACTTAGGAAATTATTTATTTGTAAATTATAAGTATTACTTACTTGTAAAGAATAAACACCTGTGAGCCTACTTTGAATTCACTTCATCTCTGCATGCCTTCTTTATATGCCATCTTTCTTTTCCAGAGGAAATTACTGGTCTGAATTGTGTGTATGTAATTGCTTTGTATTTGTTTATATCAACTCTTTGGTACAAAATTGGCATTCTCTTGTGTTCCATTTTTCCTAGTAAATTCTGTCGTGAAGAAGGTTTTCACCTCAGATTTGACTAACCTTGGAATTCATGCGATTTCCTTTTATAGAAATGAGATGACATCTTTGCAATAGGAATAAATATATTTTGGGGTGGTTTTTTTTTGTTTGTTTGTTTGTTTGTTTGTGGGTGTACAAAATAGAACAAATTGTGTGTAAAATCATATTAGAATTCAAGCTCCGGGTATTAATTTACCAATAAATCTTTAATGCATATAATTCTTGGGCAACTGAATTAATCTCAACCGAGCCATTGAGCAATTAGTATAGTGTGACTTAATCTGGTGAGGTGTTCTTTGTATTTTTGTTTTTAATTGTTGATTGTCTTCTTCAGAAACAGATTAACTAGTGCTGCAATGAAGTTATTTTTCTAAGGATCCATTAGATGTAAGCTTTTTGATTCTGTAGTTAACTACCTGTCAGCAAGCAATTTTTTTATAGCATTAGTTCTTAGCCTTGGAAGGACCACCAGCATTAGAATTACTAGCACCTACCTGTTGAACATCCATATCTCTCCACATGTCACACTGGAAGGTTGTAATTCACTGGATCTAGATTAAAGACTGTGTTTTTAGCAAGCTCCCCCTGTAAAATGTGTATGAAGAAAAATGCTGGAGACCCACTCCTTTACAGACGTAGGGGACATTATCCACTACCAGGATTCATTTGGACAGACGTCCTTCACTACTTTCTAGCCACTGGCTTAGACTTTTGAACCTGGAATTAGGAGATTTGGGATTAAGTCCTTTATATTGTCACAGTCTGGTCTGTAGCCCACAGCTGTTTCTTTGTAAAATAGAAGGAATAATGCTTTTTCTGTTCAGCCTTCATCATACTTGGGAACAGTGTTCTATTATAAAATATACACAAATATAGGTTGGTTTGCATTGATAAAAATGGTTATTTTATGTTTTTAAAGGTAATTCTTTGAAGTCACTGGCTTTTAGGGCTGCAGGTTCTGCAGTGGAAGGAATCTCAAGCAGTGCTTTCCAATGGCACTCTGGCATTGTGACACAGGCACACATTCTTGGGACTAAGCAGTTATTTCATTTCATCTATGATTCTGATTTAGCTCCAGCGGCGCCATGAGCAAATGAAAAAGAATTTAGAAGCACAGCACAAAGAATTAGAGGAAAAACGTCGTCAGTTTGAAGAAGAGAAGGCAAACTGGGAAGCTCAACAACGCATTTTAGAGCAACAGAACTCGTCAAGGTAACTAATATTAGGATACCCAAGAAATAGATGTATTGATATTTTAAAGAACTTATCTATTTATCTTTTAAAAAATTAAAGATCCATAGTCTACTATATATCTTAGTTTTCTATTAATGTAATAAAATACCATGACCAACTAAGAAAAGTTTATTTAAGGCTTACAATTTTGGAGGGTTATTAGCGTCCATGACCATCATGGCAGGAGCATGATGGGAGCAGAGGCATGGCAGTAGAGCAGCAGCTGAGAGCTTACATCATGATCCACAAGCAAGAAACCGAGAGAGCTAACTGGGAATGACATGGACTTTTGAAACCTCAAAGCCTGCTCCCAGTGACCTCTTTTTAACAAGCCCACATCACCTAATCTTTTCCAAATAGTTACACCAACTGGTGCCATTTATTCAAATAAGAATGTGAGCCTACGGGGGTGGGGGTGGGGGAGATTTTCATTAAAACCATCATAATCACCAAGCACAGCTGTTTTCATGGTTAAGTGTTTTTATATGAATAAGTTAGTTTTGTGTACTGCAATGGTGTTTTCTTCAGTCCAGATGTTTTCCTTGCTTAATTTTTAAAATTATGATTTAGCAACATCGTAACAATCTCTATGGTTAACTTATCAGAATTGATTTCTCACCTCCTCACCACAGTGCTGGATATAATGATGGTTTGGAGGTGTTGGGATTGAGCCTGAGGCCTTGCACGTGTTAGGCAGGAGCTCCACTGCCAGCCCTTAGGAGGTGCTTTAGTTATATCCTTAGGACAAGTCCCCTAAGGTAAATAAGAAATATCTAATATCTAATATGTAATACAGCTAATCATTTCCTCCTCTTAATTTACGTAAAACTCAGTAGTGTTTGTACATTGATTTTCTTCTTTTGATAATTATTGTCATTTAAAATGGAAACATGATAATCCTTTGAGGAGTCTCTAGCACGTTCTCCCAGCAAGGCACTTTATCGATTCTGCAGCACCTTCTTCCTATGAGGTTTCTGCCCAAAGAAGAAGAAACTTAATGTGTAAAGCAAATATATCTAACAGTGCAGCTGGCAGGAGAAAGGGCACCAGAGTGATCTTACAATTTTTTTCCACAATTTAATTTTAGAGAAAAAATTTATTGTAAATTAAAGTGAGTAAAATGGATCTTCACTGTATCCTTTACAGTTTGTTTTGGAATTTTGTCAGACACTTGATTGTCTAAGAATATACTATTATAGATAAATATTGGTTCAATGTTTAATTTAGATTTTTTTTTTCTTTCTAGTGAAAATGCATTGTTTGAAACTATAGGATAGTTGTATTTGGGTCAGCTGTTGCTGCCATTTGTTGTTTTTGGCATTTACACTGTCACTCATCTTCATTATTTTCTTTTAATTATGTAGAACCTTGGAAAAGAACAAGAAGAAAGGCAAGATCTTTTAAACTTTACTGACCACCAGTTATGTATTAGTTGCCAATATACCAGCTTGGACATCAGTGTTTGTTGGATCCGTTGACCAATTTGCACCAATTTTATCCATAATGATGGATTTAACAGCATGACAAAAATTATTTTTTTGTTGTTGTTCTCGAAGGAGATTAAGATGCCTTGAATTGTCTAGGATATTGCGTACTTAGAAATTAACAGCTCTGAGTACCATTCTACATTTTTTCTTCCTTTTTTTTTTTTAAATTAAAAAGATGTCTTCAGTTTAATGCAAGAAAACATTTTACTGTTGTACAATCATGTTCTGGTGGTTTGATTGTTTACAGAATATTCTAAAATAAAAGGACTCTGGAAGGTTTTCATTGAGGATAAATTGCCATAATATGATGCAAACTATGCTTCTCTATGATAATTATAATACAGAGGTTCCATTCGATGCAGCCTATACAATAATGTATTTAGTCTAACACAGTGGACCCTATTTTTTGACACTTCCATTGTTTAAAAGTACACATGGAAAAACCTATATGCTTACAGTGCACCTAGAGCTTTTTATAACAGCCTTTTTTTGTTGTTTGTTTTGGATTCTTTAAATATAAATATATATATATATTATTCTCATTTAGTGCCCCTTTAGCCAGTATCTCATTACTGCTTCATTTTTGTAATAACATTTAATTTAGATGTTTTCCACATACTGGCCCTGCTAAAATAGAATATAGCATCTTTCATATGGTAGGAAGCAACAAGGAAACTCCTTTAACTCCCTTTTTACACTCTATGGTAAGTAGCAGGAGGAGAAATGCATTTGTAGATCATTTCTAGGCAAATTGTGAAGCTAACAACCAACCTGTTTCTACCTATACTCAGTCTTTTGTTTTACTAGAAATGGGAATCATGGCCCCTTGAAGAGAAAAAGTCACCATCTGCATTTAGCTGTACCCATATATTGCATACCTGTATTTTTTTGTTTGTATTGTAAAAAAAATTCACATAATAAACAATGTTGTGATGTAACTAACAGAGTGCAGTGTCTTGCATATTCTGTGGGAGATTGACACGTTGGGAAGAACCTTGCATTCCCTCTGAAGGTCTGTTGCACGGCCATCTTGGTAAACATGTGCATGTCCAGTTCTCAGAGCGCCTGCACCCTCAGCTATTACTAGTGTTCACTAATGAGTTACTACTAAGAACATTTTCCCAGTCACATTTGGATTATATGTACCCTGGAAACTTTCTGAAACTGTTGGCTCTCTTTTTTAAAAAATGTATGTATAATTTATATATTCACTTTACATCCCAATCGATGCTGCTGCTGCTGCTGCTGCTGCTGCTGCTGCTGCTGCTTCTTCTTCTTCTTCTTCTTCTTCTTCTTCTTCTTCTTCTTCTTCTTCTTCTTCTTCTTCTTCTTCAAGAATGGTGTAGTGTTTTTTTTACTGAAGTCAAAATACAAAATACTTGACTGCTTAGCTTTTTAAATTAATGACTAAAGCAGAAGTAAATGCTCATTCTAATTAGCTAGCAGTTCTTGTTTCATTTAGAATTTGAAAGACTTAAGTCAGAATGCTTGAAAGATGCTTACTGCTTTTCAGAAATATTTAGTTCTGGATTTTAATACATTAATTAGAAATACTATTCATATTGTAGATCATTACCTAAAGATTCACTCCAAGGTGACTATTTTAAAAGTAGAACTTATAAGGCATTCAAACATCATTTAGGAAAACCCATTAAACATTTACCCTTAAGAGCTGGCCATTGTTGCTTTGAAATTACCTTATGTATTTTGTTTAATATTAAAATACTATCCACTTTTGGAAAACAAAAGATGCTATTGTATGGCTTTTTGAAAATAAAAGTATAGTGTTGTCTGGTCATGCTTGTGCATACCCATACCCAGCTTTGAGGCAGAATGACTGAAGCAAGTGTGAGGCCAGCCTGGGCTACATGATGAGTTCCAGGTTATCCTGGGCTACATGGTGACACTTTGTGTCCCAGATAAGTAAATAAAAAACAATTGCAGTATGTGTGCTAAAGTGGAATAATTGTTACAAGGATTCTTGTTGGGATTTTTTTGTTTGTTTGTTTGTTTGTTTTTCCTAGTGCTGTGTTGAGAGTTTAACACTTCTATCCAAAAAGGGCTGATTTATTTAAGAATAAGTTTGAAGAATGGGAAATGAAAAGTATTTATAGCTCCTGCCTAACCAAGAACTGTTTATTCTGTATATGGTTGTCATATATTTTGTGTGTCATGAAGATATGGATAAGACCCCTTTATTTTACCATCTAATGAGAGCACCCCAAAGTCTTATCCATGCCTGGGCTTTTAGAGGAGTCTTATAAAGGGGTCTGTGGAACTAGGTTGGATCTTGATTGTTAGCTCTTGAGTTTTAAGCACAGTGATAGCTGTTGTGCTGTGTGGTTTGTGTGTGTCTGATTTTCTTTATGCTATCAAATAAATAAAGCTAACCAAGCAAGGAGCAATCCAGTTGAATGGAAGTGCCTGAGTACCTGGTAGTAGAGCTGTTCTGCCACCTAGTGGAAGTGGGTCTAATTGTTTCTAGTTTCATACTTAACAAATGACACGGGGCATGCAATTGCTCAGATTGCAGTTCTGAAAGCTAAAGAGGGACTGGGGCTTTGCCTCTCAGGTTGATTGGCTGGGTGTCACCTCCTCACCTGTCCACTCTGACACTGATCCAGGAGTAGAAGTCAGGTTGGAGATAGGAAAAACAACTACTAAATTACTGTGAAAATTGAAGTAAGCGAAATGTAACTTTAGCACTCAGTATGCTACTTGGGAGCTATTGATAGGAGCTGAGGACACTGGCTGAAGAGAAAACTTGTTTGGTACTCACATTGGCACTCTAAAAGCCTTGCTAAGTAAGCAGAAGTGCCTGTACTTCCCCCAGTATCTCTTTCCCTGATTATTTATAAACTCTTCCAGAAAGTAAACCTAGTTTATATGCACTGTGTAGATACCAGAATTGTTTGCAGATCTAAAAACAGGTTGGGAGGTTTTTACTCACCTATAGATAGTTTCTGACAAGGGAGAGTGAACACTCTTATTTGACAGCAGGACCTGTTCTTAGCACAAACTGACGTCACTGGTGCCTTATGGCTTCAAATCTCAGCTCTGTGGACTGGACACTATTAGTCTTAAAAGGTACTGTTTCTCCTCAGCTTCAGGAGGTGGTTCATGCTGCTGTTTGTATACCTGCTTCTTTGTGCACAGAAGATGACCTTTTGGTTTTTATACATTTTGTTTTGCTTTGTGTGTATGTGTCTTTGTGTATGCTCCATGCATTTGGATGCCCTTGGAACCTAGAAGAGCACACAGGTTTGCAGGCAGGAGCCACTGGCAGTTGTGAGCCACCTGATAGTGCTGGAAATTGAAATTGGTCCTCTATGAACAGTAACAAGCACTCTTAACTGCTGAGCCATCTCCAGCCCAGGAGAGAGCTTTTTGGAGTTAATGAATGAAATAGTAGGATACTATGTAGACATAAGGTAACTATCCCAGAGAAGAAAGATGTTAAGAATGGGAGTCAGGAAATGGCATTCTGTGTAATTGTAGATGGTTTAGTAGCCATCTCTGGCAGGAACGTCGATCTTCATGATGCCAGTAATGTTCAGTTCTGTGTGAACAGCTTTCACCAAAAAATGAAGGCTAAGAATTGTCTTTGTTCCTTAGATTTGGGACACTTCATGGGAAGGATGAGGAATAGTATTGACCCCAGCAAAGATTGAGTCAAGGGAGACTTTGTTCTGTCTGGCTTGCAGGGATACCAGGAAATTTTATTGGCTATGCAGAACCTCTGGGTTTGCTGTAGATCATGGGCCTGAAATTTAATACCACTTGGGCTTCCTGAAACCTTTCTGGTGGTGAAAGTAAGATATAGTGGAAGCTTTGGGTTCTTTAAAAGACTCAGTTATATTAATATAAACATATTTTTGTTTTAATCGCGGGTATATGTGACTGCTTTACTTTGTCCATAGCTGTTAACTATGTTTGTCTCCTGCTCTAGGGGGTGGAGGGTGAGCTTTGCCAGCTGCAGATAGTTTAATTCTGAGGACTCTGAGAGGATATAAATACCAAACCATGTCAGGGAGAGGGTTCTGAGAAAGGATGAGGCTGCTGTCTCGCCTCCTAACCCCCTGCTCCCCCCCCCCCCCCCACACACACACCTTGCTGCTCCCCAGTTGCTGTTTATGGAGTTTGAGAAGGAATTGGAGAGATACCATGGAATAAAGATTGCACTTGCCCCAAGGAACTAAGTCTAAAGAGGTCTAAATCATTTCCTTGCGGTTTGGAAAAGATTAAGATGGTTAAGGGTTGGAAGGGAGATAGAGATATAAGGAGCCCTGTTAAATAAAGGTGCCTACAGTAAGGTAGTTGGCACAGCAAACACATGCTGTAAAGTTGGGGTATGATTAGTGAGGAATTAGACACTGCTAACAAAGCACTCCTTCCAGGGTGGGTCCCAGGTAGGCCTCTGACATCCAGGTATGTCAAGGACCATTTTCATATTTACATGTAAATAGAACACTGAATTCCTGTGATTGTGGGGCAACTTATTTAAATTGAACTTCACCTGTTTCATATGGAAATGGAGTGAAAGCACAAAAAAATGTCCCGTGTGTCTTGGATATGACAGTATAACCAGCTTGGCAAGTGCTGGGTGGTTTGATGAGTGCCCTGGTCTTCATGAAAGCTTTTGACCTTGCTTTTCCAAAGGTAAAGATGGCATTTGAGGTGAGAATAGGAGAAGCTGCCAGTTTTCTTTCTCCAAGGATCACTCCAAGTTACAGCTCTCTTGTTCTAAGAAGAGAGAAAGATGTTTTATTCTGAGTCAGATATGAACAACTGTGGGCTGGGACATGAATTCCAATTGGCTCAAATGGCATGCTCCACTGTGGAAGTACTTTCATGAGCTTTCAGAGCTATACGCAGTATTACACTTAGCAAACATTTGGGAGAACATTAGGTAAGTGGACTACAGGAACGAGGAAAGCTGCTACATGTTTTCATTTCCCTCTAGGGCACTCCTAGTGTTCGTGCTGGTGGAAGCTGATGAGTGCTCTGCTAAGAATACATTCCAAAGGTTTTGCTGGTCAGAAGTCTGATACAAAGGTAAATGGTAAATGGCTGAGAAGGGGCCTAAATATAGCCCATACATAAAACATTCCAACTCTTGAAATCAAGCTTTGGTGACTCAGTTTATAGACTTAAGATTTTATTTTTATTATTATTTAACATTTATGGGAGTAGGCCACAGGCCACATGAGGAAGACAGGAGTTGCAGGATTTGCTTTTTTTCCTTCCACCATGTAGTTTCTGAAGATTACATCATTGAGCTTGGTGACAAGTGCCTTAACCTTTTGAGCCATCAGTCAGTTTAGTAGACCCTGTAACAGAAGTGTGGCCTTTTCAGGGGACTTCAGTTCATGGTTCTCTCTGTCAGCCAAGCATATTTTGTGTAAACAGAAGCCATGTGTTTTATGTTACATGGTCCTAGGAAAATACATCCTTAAGTTGTGATACAATGAGGCCAAGTCGGCAGGACAGTGTTCTTAAGAGAAATAATTGTTAAAGAAGAGTATTAAAAAAGAGGTTCCTAAATTGTACGGTCATCCACTGTGATCTAGCTCTGATCTCTACCCTCTCTTATATAACGTTTACGTGCAACAAAAAACAGTAATATTATATCTGAAGTTAGAAATCCAAAGAGCTCAGTGTACCCTTAAGAAATAAATATCGGATTAGGGAAACCAGCATGCTAGCCAACCCGAAGTTCTGTGTTTGATCTAGCCAAGAGTGACTACGTCCACCTCCATGTCTGTAGTAAATGTTACTTTGATTCTATTTGGAGTATTTGGAGTTACTAATCTTCCTTCCCGTTTCAGTCTCGCTTCTAACCAGTTTGATTCCATCACTATAACCTGGAATGAGTATTCCTAATTCTAAGAAACATTGGGCTTCAATGTTCAAATTAGCCCGACTGATAATCTACTTTATCCTGTTATTTTAAAATTTCACTAGATTGCAATTTGGAAGTAAATGGGTATTACACTACTTTGCCAAAGTAAAATAATTATTCTCCTCTCTGCCAAGTGTTAGTGGTAGGGGTAGAGACAAGAGGCTAGACCTGTGAGAAATTAGGGCTCCATAGATGTGGGCATAACCAATTTCAACAGGAGTCCTTTCGTGGTATCACCCATTTCTCATTGGCAAAATCCCAGTGTTAGGTGGTTTTTTTTCCATCCTATGCTGAGTGATGCAAAATACCTTGAGGATCCACTGAGGGAACATGGGTCTTAAGGTAATGCCTTAGGTCACAAGCTTGGTTTATTTTAATATGTTTCTGTTTGCTTTAAGAAAAAAATCTCTAATGTCCTATTTATGAAAACAAGCCTTTTCTGATTTGTTTGGTATTTTAAATTTTTATTTATTCACTTCACATCTTGATTGTAGGCCCCTGCCTCCTCTCCTCCTGGTCCCACCCTTTCTCCCTCTTCTTCTTATTCCTATTTCCCAGAAAAGGGGAGCGCCCCCCCCCCCCCATCAACCCACCCCAGCACATCAGGTCACATCAGGACTGAGCACATTCTCTTCCTGTTTTGCGACAGGGTCTCTCTGTATGGCCCTGGCTGTCCTGGACCTCACAGAGATTGAACTGCCAAGTGCTGGGATTAAAGGTGTGTGCCTACCCCCCCTCCCGCCCTCTTCCCCCATACAAGCAGGCAATATCAATGCATTATCCTATGGACCAGATTGGTCTGGCTTCTAAGGCCTGGCAGGTGGTATGTTGTCCAAGGTACAAAAGGGAAGCACAGAGCCAGCTTCTCAAGATAGAACACAGCAAGAGCAGAGTCCTACTTAGTTGCTGGGAGCAGGGCCTAAGTAGCCACCATCAGCTCAGGTCATAGTCAGGGTACTTGGCTTTGATTGTCTCTGTTGAAACTGAGTGCTGGGCATGACCATAACCTACAGAGTAGCCATACATGTGTATCTTCATGTCCTGGCTCTGATGGGAGAGGCGCCTGCTGCCTAGGCACTCAGTCATAGCCGTTCTTTTGTAGCTCATCTGACACTTAGTCATAGATGTCCATGTGGTACTCAACCCATTTGTAGCCTCCCACAATTTCCTTGCACTCCCTCAACAGATCCCTGGAAGGCGGTGCTAAATGGACTCCAATTAGCACATACTTGGAGATGCCATCCATGTCCACATCAGGAATCTGAGCAAGGTCCACCACCATGTTTTTCAAAGTGCTCGGCCTCTGGGCTCCACTGGTGTGTTCCTTTTCTATGGGTTTTTCCCCCTTTGTTTTCAATAAGTTCAACCTGCCCTGTGGTGCTTGTTGTAGAGTGTGGCTTCAGCATTTGGCTAATTTGGATAAGCTCAAGTCACCATAATGCTGGTGCCATTGGGACCCCCCCCCTCCCCGCTTTTCATTTTGGATAAAATGTCAACCCCGAGTTTTGGGGAATCCTCAATGAGTGTCAGGAGGGTAGAAACTACTTCCCAGTAGGCGGAGTGTGCCGGAGATTGCCTTGGAGCCTCTAGGCCTGGTGGTGGTATTTAGTTACATCATGGGAAAGTTTGAGCTCACCAAGTTACTCTTGCAAATTAATTCTAGCAATATCTATAAATATTTCTTGTGCCAATGGCAGCACAGTATAAATGCCTGGGCCCAGTTAACTTTTTCTTTGCCAGTGGGAGGAAATTCTAATATTTTGACTACAGGAGTTTTGGGTTTAAAATATTTATCCCCTACCCCCAAAATAGTTTCTTCTCGAAGATTTAATAGGTCTCTGCTCATCTAAATCCTAATATTTTCTTTATCCAGTAATGAGAATTTATTTTTGACAACTGAATTTTTTAAATAATGTAGCAAAAAGGTGTAGGTAAGCCTAAAGTCATAACAAAAACATTAATGAGGTTATAATATCCTCACTTGTAGTTTCACTACAATCATCAAGATCAGCATTATTCTTTCATTTAAGAACTTCCAGGCTGTTGGGCATTGTGGCGCACACCTTTAATCCCAGCACTTAGTAGGCAGAGGCAGGTGGATCGCTGTGAGTTGGAGGCCAGCCTGGTCTACAAATTGAGTCCAGGAGAGCCAAGGTTACACAGAGAAACCCTGTCTCAAAAAAACAAAAACAAAACATCTGGGCTTAGTGGGTGAAGCTACTCACTACTGAGGCTAAAGACAGAGTTTGATCCTGAGACTTGTGTGTAAGAATGGAAGAGATGACTCTCAAGTTAACCTCTGAGCTCCACACTGCGCGCGCACACACACACACACACACACACACACACATTATATCAAGACAAATTACAGATACCTCAAGACAGCTTTTTAAAGCTCTCAGTATAAAATGTAAATATTTGACGTGAGAGAGAGTAGGAATGTTCTCAGGAGGGTTTTTTATTGGGTCTACATCATATGCTCTTGCTTGCATTCAGTCTGCAGTTCACTCCCCAAAGCTGTGCCGTGGGAAGTGGTGAGGAAGTATCTGGAGTGCCCTTTTCTCAGTGCTGACTGGAGTCCGCTGGGTCATTCCCCGAGGAATAAAATCACCCAGTTTTAGCTTTCATCCATTCCATTCATCTCCCATAAACTCATGGAAGGACTAACCGATTCTGAATTTTCAGTTATTTTTAAAATTCCCTTACAGTAGGAAATCCGATAGTTAGAAGGAGCTAGATACTTTTTTTTAAAAAAATGGGTAGGTTTTAAACTTAGAAGAATATTTTGAACGAAGGAAGCCAGAAACGTGACTTTTGCCAACTGCTGGTTTTAGAGTGGCATTTGTTTATTCAGCCAGTCCAGACTATTAAAGCCAGAAGGGACAAGGTCAGTTTTACAAATAGTTTTAAATGCTTGTCTGTCAAATGAGTCCCATGGTCACTGCAAAGCTCCCCTTTCAGGAGTCCTCACTTCTCACAGGTGGCTTCTGACAAGAGGAGACTTAAGCCAAATGGTAAAACATACGGATTAGCATAAGATACTTACATCTTGGTGCCGGAAGCATTTGGATAAAACTTAATCCTCCAATTCATGTAGCTCATTTTGTGAAGGGGTGAAAACAAAGTACTTGTTCTAAAGGCTAGTGTTTGAAACTATCTTTATAACAACCAGGTTTCATTTTGATACTAGCATGTTGCATAAGACGTAAGACAGTTTTGGTGAGCTGTAGTTGTGGTGAACTTAATCCTATGTGTTCAATTCTAGTGTCACAACTCACAAACCTTCTTGCCCCACACCTTAACCTCTTTTTCTATTTTGGAACAACCTTTACTTGTAGGACAAACTATCATCCAAAGTCCTTTCCCATCCAAAAGCATTTTCTTAATAACTTCTTTTTATTATTTTTTTCACAATGCCACCTTTTATACCTATAACTTCTCATAGATGGTTCCTATTTTACAAGATGGCGGGCAACAACACTGAAGAGCTGGATGCTAATGAGAAGAAAGACGGAGCCAAGAAGGCTGGTGCCACAGACTGTTTTAAAAGGGCAACCCTCCAGCTGAAAAGCCACGAAGGAACAGCCTCCAACTGAAGCCCTGCCTTGGTTAGGGACGTGTCTAAAAAGCTACATATTCCAGGTCCTATGCCTGAGAAAGTACTTAGCAACCAAATTCAACGTTGGAAAAGGTTCTTGTTGCTATCACAGTACCTGTGGATGTGCCCCAGAAGCTGTGCCACAACAAAGGTCTCCAGTGGGCACGTGAGAGAGTGACATGCTATGGTCTCTTCTGGGACCATCTCAATGGGCCCTGTGTTAGGTACCAGTTCTGTCAACTTGAGGCCTTATTTCAGAGAGTCCTGTGAGACAAATGTTAATGACCTTGTCTAGGAAAATGGATCAGCGTTGCTCTGAATGACATGCTCTATCCCAGAAGTGGCTGCATGAACTTAACAGCCATAGACAGGATGTTATATGTTAGTGCGGGCACTAGGGAGATGGCTCAGTGAATAGCGCAGTAGCCACGCATGCGTCTTGACTGGAGTTTGAGTCCTAGAGTCCATGAAAAGAGCTGGATGTAGTGGCATGCACCTGTTACTCCAGCACTTCTGTAGTGAGGTGGAAGGCAGACTTGGGCTTATGCCCTGAAGCGTGTGGGCCAGCTAGTGCAAGATAAAGTAGGCAGGACATCAACACAACAGAGGCCTTCTTGCTTCAGCAATGCAAAAAGCCAGACCTGCCTCCCTAGACATCCTCTGACGTTCACATGTATGCTATGTGTACACCCCACCCCCTGAATAAGTAATACATACTTTTGTTTTTAAGTAATGCATATGCCAAATATGTTGGTGTGTACATCGGACAGACGGGTTTCCCTAGTATCTGGTAACATGTTAGCTTTTGGTCTGCTAAGAATACATTCCAAAGGTTTTATTTAGTAGTTAACGGATGTTAGGCCTGAGAGAGGGGAGACAAAAGGCCATTAAGGATATTAAAGATAGCCCAAAACAATTTTGACTATTGATCTATAACATTTCAATTTGCCAGATGGTGTGCGCCTTTAATCCCAAGCACTCAGGAGGCAGAGTCAGGTGGATCGCTGTGAGTTCGAGGCCAGCCTGGTCTACAAAGTGAGTCCAGGATGGCCAAGGCTACACAGAGAAACCCTGTCTCCAAAAACAAAAACAAAAACAAAAAAAGAGCGCTGTCTGTTCTTCCAGAGGTTCTGAGTTCAATTCCCAGCAACTACACGGTGGCTCACAACCATCTATACTGGGATCTGATGCCCTTTTCTGGCCTGCAGGTGTACATGCAGATAGAAATGCATAAACTCTTTAAAAATAATAATATTCAACCCTAGCAACAGAAGTGTAGCAGCAGCACCTGCCAGCTGCAGGGCCTGGGCCTAATGGATTCATTAGCTGATTCTAGTTAGGGACTGTGGTGAGATTGTCCACTAGGCTCTGGCCAGCTTGCATGGAGTTACTATGGAGCAGCGATGTTGGGACAGGGGTGTTCCAGGGTGCACACAGGGCAAAGGAAAACATGAGGGCTAAAAGGGGTCTGATCCTAAACTGATTGTCCTACTTCAGAACCAATTGCTTAAGAAAAAAATTTTAAGGGCTGAGCAGTGGTAGCCCATGCCTTTAATCCCAACACTTGAGTTCAAGGCCAGCCTGGACTACAGAGCAAGTTTCTTTGAGCAGCTGGCCACTGGTACTTTGACCAGGATCCAATGAGTCTATTGGCCACACAAATTGGACTTGGTTATTCTTTGTTTCTTTCTTCCTTTGTTTTATTGGGAGAGGTCACAAGGGTGGGGTGCGGGGTAGACCTGGGAAGACTGGAAAGTGAATGTGATGGGCGTGCATTATGTGAGACTCCCAAATAATAAAAAGATAATGTCGAGGGGGTGCGGGGGCGGGGAAGTCCCAATGGTCTTACTCTATGCATGGAAGAGAAGTGAAGTCAGTTTGAGTCTGACAAGCCCTAGTGGACATACTGGAGTGGTGAGTGCATACTCTGGGCCCTCACTGTCATGGTTTTGGTTTCAAGTGTCTATTGATATTGTCAGGCGTGTGTGTGTGTGTGTGTGTGTGTGTGTGTGTGTGTGTGTGTGTGTGTGTGTGTGTGTGTGTGTGTGTGTGTGTGTGTGTATGTATGTATGTTTGTGTGTGTGTTTATAATAGTGTGAGGCAGCCAATGAATTCTGTGTCCTGCCCTGAGAAGATGGTTGGGAGAGCTGGAGCACAGCTGCCAATGGCCACTAGAGGGCAGTGCTGCCTCAGCGCCAGCCTCCGGAAACTCTATCTCTTAAGTCTCTGCCAGGGCGGTCAGGGCACATTGCTAAGAAGTAAAAATCCTTTCTGAGAATCTGAGCTTGGTTCGTGGAAAACCCTGCCCTGGTTCTGTCTTCCAGCTCTCTGAGAAACAAACTTCTATCCTTGTCTGTTTTTCTATCTGCTAAACGGAAGCACTTATGTAAAAACCGGCAACCGATACCAAACTCTTGTGTCTTGTGTTGGCCCAGCCGCTGTCACCCTACATAGAAGAAATGTGCTAGCTGCAGTGTGGCTTACAGAGACTATCCTTTAGGACCAAAGGAAACCTGTCTACACAGATGGACATGTACAGTGCATGTGTGGTGTGTTCTGCTTCGGCCAGCTAGCCCAGCCAAGGCCTGTGGGTGAGCCACACAGAACACAGATTACTTCCACCTCAGAACAGGCACAAGTCCTTTCAGTTAAAGTCAAGCCTGGCCAGGCGGAGACATCACAGCCCTGAACTCTCTCTTGTGGGTGTGTGAAGGCAGGCCAAGGCTCCCCACTGCTGGCTGTCCGATTCCAGCATCTTCCATTTACTACAAACTTTTTACAGCCAAAGAGAAAACAATTCCTTACAAGGGAAAAAGTGGACTGGTTTCTGGGAAAACGAATTTGGCAACTTTTGTGTGGGCAGGTGTGTGTGTGTGTGTGTGTGTGTGTGTGTGTGTGTGTGTGTGTGAAGAGAGAGACTGACTCAGGACCTTAAGTGTGTCCAGTAAGCATTCTACCATTGAACAGTTCCGTTGGTTCATTGTCAACCTTTTCTGAAAGTACTTGGCCATGTGCAATCCCAGAAGGCAGGGTAGCCAGCACAGGGCAGGACAACCCCGGGGTCAGCCTGGAGAGCTTTGGTGGAATCAGGCTTTAAAGGTACGTGGTCCAGAGGGGGTGAGGCAGAGGGAAACAGGACACAGAGAATGTTGGAATAATCCAGTGCGGGCAAGCTCACATGCACACAGGGTCATTCTTTGAAATCACCAGAAGGCTTTGCAAAGTTAATGCAACTTTTTTAAATGCAAGAGGTTAAAGGTTGACTCAACTTAGCACATCCACATGGATGTTAATTGTATGTCAGGGCTGAAGTGGTCATATCTCTGTTGATGACCCCAAGGCAAGTTTCTTACATCTTTTTTTTTCTTTTTGTTTTTGTTTTTTGTTTTTGTTTGTTTGTTTGTTTTTCTGATACAGGGTTTCTCTGTGTAGCCCTGGCTGTCCTCGACTCGCTTTGTAGACCAGGCTGGCCTCAAACTCACAAGATCCACCTACCTCTGCCTCCTGAGTGCTGGGATTAAAGTTGTATGCCACCACCACCCAGTTCTTATATTCTTCATTTAAAATGTATTTTTTAAATCATTTTTTTTATGTGTACGTGTGTGTGTGTGTGTGTGTGTGTGTATGTGTGTGTGTGTGTGTGTCTGTGTATGTGCAAGCCAGTGTCTGTGGAGGCCAGAAGAGGGCGTCTGACCCTCTGAGGCTAGAGTTGTGAGCTGCCGATGTGGGAGATGGAAACTGAACTGTAGTGCTCTGAGGAGCGCAAGCGCTCTTAACAGCTGAGCCACCTACTCAGCCCCTGATCAAGTCTCTTGACTTTATTGTTAAGTCTCGTGTTTCTCATTTAGAGAATGAAGATTTACCTGTATCCCATGGCATCTTTGTGTGAATAAAATTCACGTGTATCTTGCTCTCTGCTTTGGTGGGGCATCTACAATGTACTGTGCGCTTAGTAGCTGCACAACAGCACGAGCAACGGAGACCATGGCTGCCCCAAGGTCACACCTGTGAGGTGGGTAGGATAGGCTTATGACTCACTAAAAAGGAATGAAAGATGTTCTTCCTCCTGAAAAGAAAACTAGACTTGGCTGTTTCCAAGGTCTTGACTCTATCCCACGTGCCTGTGTCCTGAAAAGGAATAAAGGCACCTTTGTGGTTTTAAGGCTGGTGTCCTGTGGTGTGCTGTGATTTGGTGGCTGGAAAAGGTCCAGCCTCTCAGGTCAGGGATGGCGAACAGTAAGCCAGGAGCCCTGGGAGGGAAAACATGGCTGCTGAGGAAAGGGCCAGGGTATGGAGGGATGTGGGGAACAGGATGTGGAGATCTGGGTAGCAGGCCTTGTGTAGGCTCCTCCGGAGGCTGGGGGTTTACGCTGGAGCCCCCTTCTTGCAGGGCCTGGCAGGTGGAGCAGGAACCCCTCCCCATGTGGAAGAAGATGCTCAGTCCTAAGAACTCTAGGTCTGAGTATCCAGAAGACCCCTTCAGGGCCCTTCCATCTTCACTCCAACCCAGGGGACCCCTTCAGGGCCCTTCCATCCTCCCACACAGGGATTTTGGGGATAAAAAGAAAGCATCCTCAAATACTAATTTTTCAGTGTTTTGCAGCTTAATGGCTGACAGCCCTAATCAGTTGGGAACTGATCAGAGAGAGCTACTTGGCATTGTCCTGGCCTTGAGGAGACCTCGAGTGAAACACAGAGACAGTGCAGACCGCATTTGCAAGGGTTGGGAACCAGCAAGCTAGTCCCAGGGAAAACGGCTCACCGGCTTCTCTTCTGGTGGTTTTGGTTTTCTTGACATCAAGCTGGCAGGTATAAGAAGTGCCAAAAGCTCCCACATCTGGTAGCCAGAGAGAAAGAAAGCTGGACCCAAGTCGGTGCCATTCTTAAGTTCAAATACACATGCACACACACACACACATAATTTTGTCTGTGTTTACAGTCAGACTTGGAATACAGAAGAATGTTTATAATGGTGAACAGAGAGTGTTGTCACAATGGGGCACACCTGAAATCTCAGCACTTGAGAGGCAGGAGGATGGAGAAGTAAAGGCTAGCCTGGACTACATAGGATTACACCTTGTACCCTCTCCCCCACTGAAGAGAGATCTGAAATACTTTAAAAAGGATACAGAGCCCATGGACAAATGTGACTTCCTAAATAAAGAATCATCGATGGGATGGGAGGGGAGCAGCTGGGCCCAAGCAGTGCTGGTTCCCAAGATGAGGAAGGTAGCTAGGGCAGGTCTCTGCAGATGTCCCTAGAGGTATCTCCGGTCAAAAAAATGAGGGGCAGGGGGCTGGAGAGATGACTCAGTGGTTAAGAGCACTGCCTGCTCTTCCAAAGGATCCGAGTTCAATTCCCAGCACCCCACATGGCAGCTCACAACTGTCTGTAACTCCAAGACCTGACACTTTCACACCAATGTACATAGATTAAAAAAAAAACTAAAATAAAATATTTTTTAAAAAATGAGGGGCAGTATCCTCCAAGGGTTCCGGGTACCACAGGCAGCAGGGAGTTGTTGAGTCCAGAGATCTTCCCGTACCTGTGTGCCTACACCTTTGTTTCATGAGCCCCAGCATCTAGGTGGATTTACAGGAAGCCTCTGTTTGGCAGGATTTGCTCCCTGGTTCCTCTCAGGGTTGACATTAAAGGTAAATTAGTCCTTCTCCTTGGAGCATTGAGTCCTCCACTCCCCACAGCGAAATTCTATCTGCAGCTCAAACCATATCTGGTGTTGTGACTTTTGGGGAACCAGAGCTGAGGGCTGAGCCACACCTATACAATCCTGGTCAGGCCTGGATGGGGGACCCTTAAGCAGGGAGCCCGTCTGGATTGCCCTTGTTGAAAGAATGGGACATATCTATAGTTCTGGTCATCAATGCTGTATAGGTGTTGTATTTTACACCAGTGACAACCCTGGTTTGAAGCAACCGTCTTAACATAGGAAAATTCTAACATTGCCTCATTTATTTAAACAATGGGGTGTTGTGTTTTGGATGAGAATCATTCCCCATGGATTCGTCTATTTGAATACTTGGTGTCCGGTTGGTGGAAATGCTTGGAAAAAATTAGGAGGTACGTCACTGGGGGGAGACCTTAATATGTCAGGACTCCACACCATTGCCAATTGGCTCTCTCCGCCTTGTGCCTGTAGATCGAGCTGTGACTCTCATCTATTACTGCTCCAATGCCTGCCTGGCAGCTGCCATACTCCCCACCCCGACGGTCATGGACCCTAACTCTCTGAAACTGTAAGCTCCAAATAACACACTTTCTCTTGTAAGTTGCCTTGGCCATGGTGTTTCCTCACAGCAGAAAGACGGTAACGAAGACAGTTGTGTCTGCTCAGGCTACAAATGGGTTACAGCGAATAGAGCACAAGCAGAAGAAAGAGGCCCTGGGAACCACTCAGGACAACCTCCTCAGCCCACAGGAGCCGGAGGGGGCTAGCCCAGTATCACGGAGAACAAGAGACCTACTAGGCAAATTCAGGGTCTCCAGTTTTCCATCCAAGCCATGAGCAGAGGCTGTGTGTCTCCTGCTTCCTCTAAACTCTTCTATAGATCAAAGAGTGCCAGGAAGAATGTGTGGAAGGAGACATTTGCTTGAAAAGAGCCCAAGAAATTCAAGCCAGTGGAACACTTGTTTTCACTCCATGAGAGGGACTGTCCCCTCCATAGGGGAAGAAGAGCATCCAGAAGTTTTGGGGGCATGATGCCTTCTTCAGTGGCCAGGGAACAAGGACAGAGTTGGTGTCACACTCTCCATCAGACTGTATGCCAGGACACTCCCTCTGAAGACTATCACTGTTACATTACTGGTGTTATGTTTTGAGACTCAGCTGGCCTCAAACTCCAGTTCTTCCTGTGTCAGCCTCTTGGGCGCTGAGATTACAGGCTCATGTCACCGCACTTGGTTCCCGTGGCTGTGATAAAAAGAGAAGAAGAACAAGGATGCCAGTAAGCCTGCATAAAGCCTGGACAAGGGCGTGGCTGCGGATGAACTCCCCAAAACAGGACTGCAAATTGTCTATACTGCCTGAGTCCAGGAGCACATACTTCCAAGCAACATTTGGAATAAAAACTTACAAGAAAATCAGCCAATGTAGTCATAGCCCTTTGCCCCATAGAAGGATTGTAAGAGGGTTTATCGGGGCAGGAAAGATGGCTGAGTGGTTAAGGGTACTCAGTGCTTTTGCAGAAGACAAGTAAGTATTCAGTCCCCAGAGTATCCACCCCCCCACACAAATACAAATAAATGTGCCTTTAAAAAATAGTTTTATTGAGACAGAATTCACATGGTACTTCTTTTTAAATTTATTTTAAGCAGCTGGGCGTGGTGGTGCATGCCTTTAATCCCAGCACTCAGGAGGCAGAGGCAGGTGGATCGCTGTGATTTTGAAGCCAGAGGCAGGCAGATCACTGTGAGTTTGAGGCCAACCTGGTCTACAAAGTGAGTCCGGGGCAGTCAAGGCTACACAGAGAGACCCTGTCAGGAAAAACAGAAACAACAAAAAAAAATTATTTTAAGCAAACCAAAGTATGAACATTAAAGTTTACTTTCCAAAGATTAGAAATGTTAGGTGCAGAAGAAGGCTCAGTGGGTAAAGATGCTTGTTGGCAAAGTCTTATGACCTGAGTTCAAGCTCTGGAATCCAGGGAAAGGTGTGAGGGAAGAGCTGACCCCACAGCACCGTCAACTGACTTCCACATGCATGCTGTGACACATGTGCCCACATGCACATTTCATGCACATACAAATTAATAATTTTTAAATAGAAAAATTAGAGCTGTAAGAAAATGAAATAAAATATCAATCCCTATTCACAGATGAAATTATCTTGAATATAAGGAGGAAACCCTACGAATCTACTAAAAAGTTATTAGAACTAATAAACAAATTCATTAAGGTGCAAGGTTAAAGTACAATAGAAAAATTCAAAGCATTAGTGATGAGCAATTCATATGTCTAGTGAAGAAAATAATTCCATTTCTAACATTGTTAAAAAATAAACTATGAATATATTGATAAAAAATTTACTTTTCACACTTTTAAAAATTGCTGATAAATGCTATGGAAATTAAATAAATGGACAGGGACATCCTTTGTACACCAAAAGGCAAGATATTCTTAAGGTGGAAACACGTCCCAGATCTCTGTATATTTGATACAATTCTTGGGGATCCTCTGGCTGGCTTCTTGACAAAACTGTGTGAGTTGTTCTTCATGCTAACAACACTCAGGGAACCCAAATTTCCTATTCTGCCTCTTTGTTGCTGCGATGAAACTCAGACCAAACCCAGTTTGAGGAGGGAAAGGGTTAATATGGTCTACAGGTTACAATGCATCCTTGTGGGGAACCAAGGCAGGGATAGGAGGCAAGAGTTGGAAGTAGAAACCATGCTGCAACCTGTTACCCTGCTTCAAGGCTCTCACTCAGTTACATATATCTCCCAGGTCCGTATGCCTAGGACTGCACCACCCACAGTAGGATGGACCCTCTTCCATCAATTAGCAATCAAGAAAATGCCCCACGGGCCAATCCAAAGGAGGCTATTTCTCAACTGACGTTCTCTCTCCCCGCATGTTTCACACTAGTAATGGAGGGTACCTATGACACCAGAGTAGCTAAGACAATACTGAAAAGGAAGAACAAAGTAAGACTAGAGAATCTGTAAATAAGACAGTGAGGTACTGACCTAAGGACACATTGACAACACAGAACTTCGGTTCTCACATTTGTAACCAACCAATTTTCACCAAGAGTGATTCATGAATCACTAATATCAAACTGCATGTAAGCAGAGGGGACGCTTTCATCAGGTGTTAATGGATGCCAGACAGAAAATAATTGACAGTCTAAGCAGAACCTTACTACTTAGAGGTCAGTTGGAAATTGCAGGCAGGTAAATTCTGTGGGCATGTGCTCCTGGGTGCACGTGTCCATGGAGGCCAAAAGAGGGCGTTGTATCCTCTGGAACTGGAGTTACAGGTGATTGTGAGCCACTGACATGGGTGGCTCTGACAACTCCTGTCCTCTGCAAGAGCAGGGAATATTCTTAAAAGCTGAGCCATCTCTTAAAAATGAGCTGAGCCAGCTTGGCTACTTTAATCAGTGCAGTTTCTCCAGCAGGAGCTCTGCTTTTGGTAAGAGAAATCTTCTTCCTGTCATTCCTTGAGTAGGACATACAACCTGGCTGAGTTCAGGGACTGAATTGAATGGCAGCTGAGACCTCAGTCTGGGAACAGATGGAATCAGGCAGATGACCTGGCTTGCCCCTCCTCTGAACAAACATTCCACTTTATGCCTCTCCAGAAACATTAGCTACAATTGACCAAGTCTGAGTAAACACTGAGGCCAACACCTCTGTACAGAGTGGAGGGAGGAAAGGAAGTCCAGGCCTATCTGCCTTTAGAGTCCACAACACAGGCAAGGTCAGGGGTGTCTGTCTCATGAGGTGGGATGGTGGGGAGCTGTGGGTGGGAGGGAGATAGGCCGGCCACTGGGACACCTCTGCAGGCCTGCACTCCCTGCACACACATGCAGAATGCAGGACTCCTCTCCAAGAAGCGTTGGTTCAAAATAACAGAGGCACTAAGGAAACTTCCATTCATCATCCTCAGGCCCCGAGTGGGTTTGGCTTATTTGTGCCTTTATAAAAGGACAATATTGCTTATTTCTCCTTAAAATTAGCCTGCCCATCTGTTTGGGCCTGGCTTCTGATGGCTGCTTTTCACAAGAACTCCCTGAGTTCATAAAGGCCACACATGTCTGACATGCAATCCACCAGGTGACTGAGCAACTTTTTCATGAGGGGTTCTCTTCAGCAGCACTGAGTTCAGAAAGGTACATAAGAGCACAGAATAATCCAGAATGTTGGGCTGGTCTGGATACAGAGTCAGGAAGCTATGACCAGCTACATCTAGGAAAATCCAGGAGGCCTGGATTCTGAAACACTACCTCTCCCCCAGCCTCACCTCCCAGAAACCAGACTCAGCTTCCTCACTTGTTAAACACAGATGGTTCCGCCTGCCCACCCTCCCTCCCCGATGTGGGCAAGGCCCAGTGGGTAATGCCTGAAAGTTCTCTGGGAGTGACACAGAGCAGCCTGGTTTTGAAATAATTTCCTGCCAGTTATTGACTTCGGAAGAGCTGACTATCTTCATGAAGTCTAGGGTCTTTCATCTTCCATCCAACGAAAGACACTGCTGTTTCTCCACAACAAGCTATCAAGACTAAATGAAACTCGATACACGTCAACAGTACATAACTGCTGAGGAAGGACGTATCACGGCCGCTCTTCCTGGCAGTTAACTAAACTCATAGAAGGTGCCCTGACCCCTCACAGTCTGCCCACTGCCATCTCTTGGTTTAGAAAGATGAACTTGGGAGCTGAGGATGGTAAAGGGAAATCTGCAATGTACTCAGCAGGAGGGAAAATGTACTGGTGTAAGGGAAACCAAGGGGGGAAAATGCCTTTTCTCCAGGGAAGGGCTGTAGAGCCACAGAAAATATTTAAGAAGTTCCTAAGCACCAGACAGTGGATACTGGGAAGGCCTTTGGTCTTGTCCTGAGTGTGCCTTTCTGTTCAACACTGGCTGGGGTGACTGGAACCTTCCCTGTTGACCTACATCAGTGAGAGAACTTCTGAGCGGTGGGAGGGGCTCTGCTCTCTTCACTTCGCCCAGGCCTCTCCTGGTCAGCTCCAGGGGTCATTGGCTCCCTGGCCATGGCGCCAGCTCTCCTCACTCTCCTATTTGTTTCTTAGTGGCCCCTCCTCCTGAGGAGGCATGACACTGCAGGGTCACGCAGTCTGCAGGCATGGGCTGACATCCTGACTATGTATTCTCTTTAAACAAACTTGTAAAAAAAAAGTAATAGATGATTGTTTTGTTATAAAATTTGGAAAATTCTTCAGATCGCAAACATTAATTCCATGTTTTAGCCTGGAATTTACAGCTGGTTTTGTAACATGTATTTTTTTTTTTTTTTCTTTTCACAATAGGCCCCCTGCTCTCAAGTCATCCATGCATGCTGCAGCCTTTTGGAAAGATCACACTGCGGTCTGTCCCATAGAAATCACTTGAGAGTTGGACAGCTTTGTAAACAGTGGGGAAATATGGGCAAGCACTCCCATACCTTCTCAGTGATTATGTAATTTATTTGCCTTTTATTTTTTATTTTTTTTTTTTAATATTTTATTTTTTTTTATTAATTTATTCTTGTTACATCTCAATGTTTATCCCATCCCTTGTATCCTCCCATTCCTCCCCCCCCCATTTTCCCATTATTCCCCTCCCCTATGACTGTTCCTGAGGGGGATTACGTCCCCCTATATATTCTCATAGGGTATCAAGTCTCTTCTTGGCTACTTGCTGTCCTTCCTCTGAGTGCCACCAGGTCTCCCCCTCCAGGGGACATGGTCAAATGTGAGGCACCAGAGTATGTGAGAAAGTCGTATCACACTCTCCACTCAACTGTGGAGAATATTCTGACCATTGGCTAGATCTGGGAAGGGGTTTAAAGTTTACCTCCTGTATTGTCCTTGGCTGGTGCCTTAGTTTGAGCGGGACCCCTGGGCCCTATTTGCCTTTTATTATTGGACACAAAGGTTCTTTTCTCTAGAATTAGCAACATCCTGTGTTTTACCTTAAAAGCAAATGTGTCCATGTCTCTAATTTCTCCAAGATATAATCCTAGGGGTAGAATGGCTGAGTCGCAGGTGATATACAGCTGTAGTCATCCTTAGTAAAAGTTCCTAAGTATCTTCATGTACATGTATGTTGTACGTGGGTGCTAGAGATTCTAACTCAGACCTGACTGATTGCGAGCAACCATACCTACCCACTGAGCCATCTCCTTAGCCCTTAAGTTATTTTTAATAATTTTTTTCTTTTTGAGTGAAATTGTAGTTGAGCTGGATTCTCCCAAGAGGGTGAGGAGTTCTGACTACACAGTTTATGGCAGTAGCTAGGAGGTACCCCCTAGAGGCTTCAAGCAAGATGTTCTGCCATGCATCTCAGTACGAAGCCTTGGGTAAGGACAAGATGTTTCTGTGTCTGGGATTCTTGACCTGTGAAATTATTGACAACCCTAGGGTCGTATGTGTTAAATCATATAGGCAATAGGCTTAGCACAACTAGTACTGGATAGCAGGGAGGGCTGAGAAGAACAGCCCACCCCTGTGGCTGTCCTTTTCCCAGCATCAGCCCTGCAGAGACAAAGGGTGTGCAGTGGGCTGGCTGGCCCCTCAGGTAATCTGGAGTGGGCTAGAGCTCTTCATTTTTTTTTTTTTACCCACTCCTACAAACCAAAATGGGAGTCTCTAAATGATCACAGGCTTACCCTTTTCCATCAGAAAGCAAGCTGAGCAAATGGAAGGCCAGACCTGCCCATGGGACTAGTCCTGGCCAAGTGGGTCTAATGCAGCATCAAGCAGCTACATTCAGATCTGGTGGGTGCTTTGGGAGGCAGTAACTACCTAAAGTGGGCCCAACATGCTGGAAGCAGGCCTGTTCCAAGGTGGGGAAGGAGGCTTGTCTGGTGTGGCTGGGTTGAGAAGGATCCATCCTTCTCAGGGGTCTGCATTATTTCAAAGGCAACAAAATCAATCCACTTAAAAAAAAAAAAAAGGTGTCTATTTCTTACATACATATTATCCAGGCTAGTATGGGATAAGTTTACTGTTGTTTTCAGTGAGTAATATCTTTTAAAAATATAAACCTCAGTTTTAACTTGGCGTAGTAAACAGATGATTTAACACATACACTCTTTTGTGTTTTGGGTCCTTCAATTTTTATGATACAGATGGATGCTAAGGCCAGATGTTTAGGAATCACACAAATGTGACGTATTCATCACCCTGTATAGTCCGTTAGTTTCAATAAAGTTTTATCCAATTACCAGTTGGATCATTCACATCACTCATTAGGTTTATTTCTAGGCCTAGAAAATATTTTTGATACCATTATAAATGCTGTATTTAAACTTGTATTTGAAACATTGTTCAGTAAATGAATACAAATAATGTTTTTCTTTCTGTTCTGTATGTGGCAAGTTTACTAAATGCCCTTAATTTCATGAATACCCTTTGGGTTTTTAAAAATACATAAACTAGAAGAAGAAAATCCATTTTCTTCTTCTTCTTCTTCTTCTTCTTCTTCTTCTTCTTCTTCTTCTTTCTTCTTCTTCTTCTTCTTCTTCTTCTTCTTCTTCTTCTTCTTCTTCCTCCTCCTCCTCCTCCTCCTCCTCCTCCTCCTCCTCTTCTCCTCCTCCTCCTTCTCCGCTTCACCACTTTGGACCTCCAAGTTTGCAAGATAGCACACATGTCACATGTGGTGTGAGCCACTGAGCTTCCTGCAACAACTAGTTGCAGCAGCAACAGTGTCTTAATTCAGCAATGGCTGCAGGCTTCTTTCTCAGGTCTTTCCCTGGAGCTGGTTTGGGGAGACACTTTGAGGCTGTGCACTTCTCAGATTTCTTCTCTCACTTTTACTCACCAACCTGGGCATCTGTTTACGACTCTTAGCCACGATCACGGTTATTATGAAGTCTGCCATGTGATTCATGCTTCCGTTACTCTTTCTGTCCTTGGTAGACGAACGGATTCCCCTACAGACCAAGTTTTAAAAGGATCATCGTGATGTCTTTGTTGTCTCTAAAAATGTCAAGAGTGTCCTCGTCACTGTTCTAGTGCTGTGAAGAGAGACACATGACCACGGCAACTCTTCTAGAAGAAAGCTCTTAACTGAGGCCCTGCTTATAGTTTCAGAGCATTAGTGCAGTGTCATCATGGCAGGAAGTGTGGCAGGCGTGGTGCTCGAGCAGTAGCTGAGAGCTTTACATCCGGATCCACAGGCAGGCAGACAGGCCAAGAGACACGGGGTATGGAGTAGGCTTTTGAACCTTCCAAGTCCACCCTCAGGCACACACCTCCTCCAACAAAGACATACCTACTCCAGCAGGGCCACACCTCCTAATCTGTCCAAACAATATTTCAACTGGAGACCAAGCATTCAAGTACACAAGCCCATGAGAGCCATGTTCAAACAGCAAGCCTTGTTGTGTGACACTATTCCTGGGGAGATGTGCACAAATGTCTATGCACTCTAGCTATGAAACTGACTACAGGCCAAAGTAGAAATAGCACCAAAGTCCAA